>NC_034189.2:7049342-7071842 GCF_002021735.2 Oncorhynchus kisutch | reverse complement strand
TTGTGGTCAGTGGTTGTGGTCAGTAGTTGTGTGGTTGTGGTCAGAGTTTGTCTAAATTACATTTGTTGCATGTGCAAACAGAAAGAAGGACGGCGAGAAGTGATTGGATGAAATATGAAGAGGGAACAGAGACGGCTTCGATCTATCAAATCAGAGCAGCAGGATCTTTGTATAGCCCGCCCTTTTCTTTACAGACAGGCAAATCAGTCTTGTGTCTTGGGGGTAGAAGCTGTTAAGTCTTTTGGACCTAGACTTGGCGCTCCGGTACCGCTTGCCGTGCGCTAGCAGAGAGAACAATCTGTGACTCGGGTGGCTGGAGTCTTTGACAATTTGTAGGGCCTTCCTCTGACACCGCCTGGTATAGAGGTCCTGGATGGCAGGAAACTTGGGCCGTACGCGCTACCCTTTGTAGTAGAGGTCGACCGATTATGATTTTTCAACGCCGGTACCGATACAGATTAATCGGCCGATTTTATTTAAAAAAGAAATATATAAAAATATTTTTTTTTACAAAAATGTATTTGTAATAATGACAATTACAACAATACTGAATTAACACTTATTTAAACTTAATATAAAACATCAATGAAATCAATTTAGCCTCAAATAGATAATGAAACATGTTCAATTTGTTTTAAATAATGCAAAAACACAGTGTTGGAGAAGAAAGTAAAAGTGCAATATGTGCTATATAAGAAAGCTAACGTTTCAGTTCCTTGCTCAGAACATGAGAACATATGAAAGCTGGTGGTTCCTTTTAACATGAGTCTTCAATATTCCCAGGTAAGAGGTTTTAGGTTGTAGTTATTATAGGAATTATAGGACTATTTCCCTCTCATTTGTATTTCATATACCTTTGACTATTGGATGTTCTTATAGGCACTTTAGTATTGCCAGTGTAACAGTATAGATTCCGTCCTTCTCCTCGCTCCTCCCTGGGCTCGAACCAGCAACACAACGACAACAGCCACCACATCGAAGCAGCGTTACCCATGCAGCTTAAGGGGAACAACCACCCCAAGGCTCAGAGCGAGTGAAGTTTGAAACGCTATTAGCGCGCGCTAACTAGCTAGCCATATCACTGCGTTACACCAGTCTCATCTCAGGAGTTGATTGGTTTGAAGTCATAAACAGCGCAATGCTTGACGCACAACGAAGAGCTGCTGGGAAAAACACACGAAAGTGCATTTTGAATGAATGTTTACGCGCCTGCTTCTGCCTACCACCGCTCAGTCAGATACTTAGATACTTGTATGCTCAGTCAGATTATATGCAACGCAGGACACGCTAGATAATATCTAGTAATATCATCAACCATGTGTAGTTAACTTGTGATTATGATTGATTGTTTTTTATAAGATAAGTTTAATGCTAGCTAGCAACTTACCTTGGCTTACTGCATTCGCGTAACAGGCAGGCTCCGGATCAGAAAACCAGTCCGTATCTGGTGTGTCGCACTGCATGAGGTACATCTCCTTCACATAGAGTTGATCAGGCTGTTTGATTGTGGACTGTGGAATGTTGTCCCAACTCCTCTTCCATGGCTGTGTGAAGTTGCTGGATATTGGTGGGAACTGGAACACGCTGTCGTACATGGCGATCCAGAGCATTCCAAACATGCTCAATGGGTGACATGTCTGGTGAGTATACAGGCCATGGAAGAACGGGGACATTTTCAGCTTCCACCAACCAGCCAATTTGAAGCAACTGTGGGAAGCGTTGGAGTCAACATGGGCCAGCATCCCTGTGGAACGCTTTAGACACCTTGTGGAGTCAACATGGACCAGCATCCCTGTGGAACGCTTTAGACACCTTGTGGAGTCAACATGGACCAGCATCCCTGTGGAACGCTTTAGACACCTTGTAGAGTCAATGCAGCTTTAATGCCGGTCTTTCCAGCCCTCTCTTCCTCTCTTTCCAACCACACATTGTCCAGATTGTGTATTGTCCCAGATTGTGTATTGTCCCAGATTGTGTATTGTCCCAGATTGTGTATTGTCCCAGATTGTGTATTGTCCCAGATTGTGTATTGTCCCAGATTGTGTATTGTCCTTGTCGTTCTTGGAACTCAACATGAAGACTCCTTTATGTCCTGTAGTTCTCAGTTTTACCCACAGGTGGCGCTACACAATCAAGTTTTCCACACAACCCCCACACTGTCTCCCCTTTTTTTGTCTGGGCAAATGGGAATTGAGGCACCCCAAGCAGGAAGGGAGATAAGGATGGATGGAGGGAGGGAGGGAGGGAGGGAGGGAGGGAGAGACGGAAGAGGTTGCTGACAAACGGCCAGGGTTCTCAGTTAGCGAGAGGCATCCCAAGCAGGGCATTGAGGCATCCCAAGCAGGGAGGGAGATAGGGATGGATGGAGGGATGGGAGGGAGGGGATGGATGGAGAGACGGAAGAGGTTGCTGACAAACGGCCTGGGTTCTCAGTTAGAGAGCAAGGGGCAGGATGTGTACGTGTCTGATAGAACAGTGGGGTAAACTTACTGTAATGTCTTGTGACTGGCGTGATGCGTCTCGGAGGGGTCACTGGGTCAAAGGGGAGAATTAGACTGGGTAGGTACAGACGGGTTCTCAGGAGGGTGATTAAATGTACGAGGACACGTTTGGTGGAGTGGGCTACGGCTATGAGGAAAGCGGGTTTCGGGTCAGGAACATGGGTGGTGTGTGTGATGGAGGAGAGGATCTGAGTACTGTGGTGAGGTAGAAGACATTTGACACTGGTACATTCACACACACACACACACACACACACACACACACACACACACACACACACACACACAGCTGGGATCTATACACCATTTCCCTGTCTGACCCCAACACACACACGCACCTTGTTTACCACATCACACCTTGAGCCAAGAAGCACATCTAAACTCTAAGTGACCCCCGTCCCTAAAAAAAAAACAGGCAAACTCTCTCGTCCGAGCGTTTCTGTCTCTCACGCCTGTTCCCGGATCAACAGAGTTGGAGTAACCCAAATGCAGCCTGACCGGCCTTAGAACACACAGTCACTAACAACTAAACTCTCACCTCTCGCTCCTCACTAATCCCTAGGAACCCAGTTAGTTCAAATTCTAAACCACCACAGAAGAACAGACGCCAGGGTTGAATCCCTCTCTTCCCCTTCCCTCTCCCTCTTTTCCTCCCCTCCCCTCTCCCTCTTCCTTCCCTCTCCCTCCTTCCCTCTCCCTTCCCTCTCCCTCCCCTCTCTCTCTTTCCCTCCCCTCCTTCCCTCTCCCTCCCCTCTCTCTCTTTCCCTCCCCTCCTTCCCTCTTTCCCTTCCCTCTTTCCCTCCCCTCCTTCCCTCTCCCTCCCCTCCTTCCCTCTCCCTCCCCTCTCTCTCTTTTCCTTCCCTCTCCCTCCCCTCTCTCTCTTTTCCTTCCCTCTCCCTCCCCTCTCTCTCTTTTCCTCCCTATTCCTCCTCTCCCTCCCTCTCCCTCTTTTCCTCCCCTCTCCTGTCATCTGTCTGTCAATCTCCCGGAGCATGCTGAATTCTGTCCATTCTTAATTTCTCTCTCTTTCTTGCCCCCCCCCCCTCTCCTTTATTCATTGGTTTCTGTCGTTCCCACAGGGTTTGCCAGAGCGGGGCCGGTACCCGGCTTCCAAGGAGACACGTTGCTGCTCGCCTTCTCTGATTTGAGACAAGTAAGTCTTTGTCTTTCTTTATTATATCACTCCCTCTCTTTTCTATTAGCCTCTCTCCTTCTCCATCTCTCTCTATATATATAATCTCTGCTCTTTATTATATCACTCCCTCTCTTTTCTATTAGCCTCTCTCCTTCTCCATCTCTCTCTATATATATAATCTCTGCTCTTTATTATATCACTCCCTCTCTTTTCTATTAGCCTCTCTCCTTCTCCTTCTCCTTCTCTCTCTATATATATAATCTCTGCTCTTTATTATATCACTCCCTCTCTTTTCTATTAGCCTCTCTCCTTCTCCTTCTCTCTCTATATATAGAATCTCTGCTCTTTATTATATCACTCTCTCTTTTCTATTAGCCTCTCTCCTTCTCCTTCTCTCTCTATATATAGAATCTCTGCTCTTTATTATATCACTCCCTCTCTTTTCTATTAGCCTCTCTCCTTCTCCTTCTCTCTCTATATATAGAATCTCTGCTCTTTATTATATCACTCTCTCTTTTCTATTAGCCTCTCTCCTTCTCCTTCTCTCTCTATATATAGAATCTCTGCTCTTTATTATATCACTCCCTCTCTTTTCTATTAGCCTCTCTCCTTCTCCTTCTCCTTCTCTCTCTATATATAGAATCTCTGCTCTTTATTATATCACTCCCTCTCTTTTCTATTAGCCTCTCTCCTTCTCCTTCTCTCTCTATATATATATAATCTCTGCTCTTTATTATATCACTCTCTCTTTTCTATTAGCCTCTCTCCTTCTCCTTCTCCTTCTCTCTCTATATATAGAATCTCTGCTCTTTATTATATCACTCCCTCTCTTTTCTATTAGCCTCTCTCCTTCTCCTTCTCTCTCTATATATAGAATCTCTGCTCTTTATTATATCACTCTCTCTTTTCTATTAGCCTCTCTCCTTCTCCTTCTCCTTCTCTCTCTCTATATATAATCTCTGCTCTTTATTATATCACTCTCTCTTTTCTATTAGCCTCTCTCCTTCTCCTTCTCCTTCTCTCTCTCTATATATAATCTCTGCTCTTTATTATATCACTCCCTCTCTTTTCTATTAGCCTCTCTCCTTCTCCTTCTCTCTCTATATATATATAATCTCTGCTCTTTATTATATCACTCTCTCTTTTCTATTAGCCTCTCTCCTTCTCCTTCTCCTTCTCTCTCTCTATATATAATCTCTGCTCTTTATTATATCACTCTCTCTTTCTATTAGCCTCTCTCCTTCTCCTTCTCCTTCTCTCTCTCTATATATAATCTCTGCTCTTTATTATATCACTCCCTCTCTTTTCTATTAGCCTCTCTCCTTCTCCTTCTCCTCTCTCTCTATATATAATCTCTGCTCTTTATTATATCACTCTCTTTTCTATTAGCCTCTCTCCTTCTCCTTCTCCATCTCTCTCTCTATATATAATCTCTGCTCTTTATTATATCACTCTCTCTTTTCTATTAGCCTCTCTCCTCCTCTCTCTATATATATATATGATCTCTGCTCTTTATTATATCCCTCTCTTTTCTATTAGCCTCTCTCCTTCTCCTTCTTTCTCTCTCTCTCTATAGATTTTATATATACAGTGCCTTGCGAAAGTATTCGGCCCCCTTGAACTTTGCGACCTTTTGCCACATTTCAGGCTTCAAACATAAAGATATAAAACTGTATTTTTTTGTGAAGAATCAACAACAAGTGGGACACAATCATGAAGTGGAACGACATTTATTGGATATTTCAAACTTTTTGAACAAATCAAAAACTGAAAAATTGGGCGTGCTAAATTATTCAGCCCCTTTACTTTCAGTGCAGCAAACTCTCTCCAGAAGTTCAGTGAGGATCTCTGAATGATCCAATGTTGACCTATACAATCCACCTGTGTGTAATCAAGTCTCCGTATAAATGCACCTGCACTGTGATAGTCTCAGAGGTCCGTTAAAAGCGCAGAGAGCATCATGAAGAACAAGGAACACACCAGGCAGGTCCGAGATACTGTTGTGAAGAAGTTTAAAGCCGAATTTGGATACAAAAAGATTTCCCAAGCTTTAAACATCCCAAGGAGCACTGTGCAAGCGATAATATTGAAATGGAAGGCGTATCAGACCACTGCAAATCTACCAAGACCTGGCCGTCCCTCTAAACTTTCAGCTCATACAAGGAGAAGACTGATCAGAGATGCAGCCAAGAGGCCCATGATCACTCTGGATGAACTGCAGAGATCTACAGCTGAGGTGGGAGACTCTGTCCATAGGACAACAATCAGTCGTATATTGCACAAATCTGGCCTTTATGGAAGAGTGGCAAGAAGAAAGCCATTTCTTAAAGATATCCATAAAAAGTGTTGTTTAAAGTTAGCCACAAGCCACCTGGGAGACACACCAAACATGTGGAAGAAGGTGCTCTGGTCAGATGAAACCAAAATGGAACTTTTTGGCAACAATGCAAAACGTTATGTTTGGCGTAAAAGCAACACAGCTCATCACCCTGAACACACCATCCCCACTGTCAAACATGGTGGTGGCAGCAGCATCATAGTTTGGGCCTGCTTTTCTTCAGCAGGGACAGGGAAGATGGTTAAAATTGATGGGAAGATGGATGGAGCCAAATACAGAACCATTCTGGAAGAAAACCTGATGGAGTTTGCAAAAGACCTGAGACTGGGACGGAGATTTGTCTTCCAACAAGACAATGATCCAAAACATAAAGCAAAATCTACAATGGAATGGTTAAAAAATAAACATATCCAGGTGTTAGAATGGCCAAGTCAAAGTCCAGACCTGAATCCAATCGAGAATCTGTGGAAAGAACTGAAAACTGCTGTTCACAAATGCTCTCCATCCAACCTCACTGAGCTCGAGCTGTTTTGCAAGGAGGAATGGGAAAAAATTTCAGTCTCGATGTGCAAAACTGATAGAGACATACCCCAAGCGACTTACAGCTGTAATCGCAGCAAAAGGTGGTGCTACAAAGTATTAACTTAAGGGGGCTGAATAATTTTGCACGCCCAATATTTCAGTTTTTGATTTGTTAATAAAGTTTGAAATATCCAATAAATGTCGTTCCACTTCATGATTGTGTCCCACTTGTTGTTGATTCTTCACAAAAAAATACAGTTTTATATCTTTATGTTTGAAGCCTGAAATGTGGCAAAAGGTCAAAGTTCAAGGGGGCCGAATACTTTCGCAAGGCACTGTATATAATCTCTGCTCTTTATTATATCACTCCCTCTCTTTTCTATTAGCCTCTCTCCTTCTCTCTCTCTCTATAGAATGTATATATATATAATCTCTGCTCTTTATTATATCACTCCCTCTCATTTCTATTAGCCTCTCTCCTCTCTCTATATATATATATATATTTCTGCTGTTCTAGAGCATCTCTATGTCTCTGATGTTCTAGAGCATCTCTCTATCTCTGATGTTCTAGAGCATCTCTATGTCTCTGATGTTCTAGAGCATCTCTCTATCTCTGCTGTTCTAGAGCTTCTCCCCCCCTCTCTCTCTCTATATATATATAAATAAATAATCCCTGCTGTTCTAGAGCATCTCTCTATATATATCTCTGCTGTTCTAGAGCATCTCTATCCTGTTCTAGAGCATCTCTCTCTCTGCTGTTCTAGAGCATCTCTATCCTGTTCTAGAGCATCTCTATCTATCTCTCTGCTGTTCTAGAGCATCTCTCTATATATCTCTGCTGTTCTAGAGCATCTCTCTATATCTCTGCCGTTCTAGAGCATCTCTCTATATATATCTCTGCTGTTCTAGAGCATCTCTATCCTGTTCTAGAGCATCTCTATCTCTCTGCTGTTCTAGAGCATCTCTATCTAGCTCTCTGCTGTTCTAGAGCATCTCTCTATATATCTCTGCTGTTCTAGAGCATCTCTCTATATATCTCTGCCGTTCTAGAGCATCTCTCTCTATCTGCTGTTCTAGAGCATCTCTATTCTCTGCTGTTCTAGAGCATCTCTCTATATATATCTCTGCTGTTCTAGAGCATCTCTATCTATCTGCTGTTCTAGAGCATCTCTATTCTCTGCTGTTCTAGAGCATCTCACTATATATATCTGCTGTTCTAGAGCATCTCTCTCTATATCTCTCTGCTGTTCTAGAGCGTCTCTCTCTATATTTCTCTGCTGTTCTAGAGCATCTCTCTGCTGTTCTAGACCATTTCTCTCTCTATATATCTCTGCTGTTCTAGAGCATCGCTCTCCATGTATACCTCTGCTGTTCTAGAGCATGTCTCTCCATATAGTTCTCTGCTGTTCCGGAGCATCTCTATATCTCTCTGCTGTTCTGGAGCATCTCTTTATCTCTCTGCTGTTCTAGAGCATCTCTCTATCTCTGCTGTTCTGGAGCATCTCTTTATCTCTCTGCTGTTCTAGAGCATCTCTCTATCTCTGCTGTTCTAGAGCATCTCTCTATCTCTGCTGTTCTGGAGCATCTCTTTATCTCTCTGCTGTTCTAGAGCATCTCTCTATCTCTGCTGTTCTAGAGCATCTCTCTATCTCTGCTGTTCTAGAGCATCGCTCTCCATATACATCTCTGCTGTTCTAGAGCATCTCTCTATATATCTCTGCTGTTCTAGAGCATCTCTCTATATATAGCTAGCACGATTAAGACTGACAGAGTGAGTTAAAAGACCAATATTTTCCTCCTGTTGATTTTCAGTTGTAGAATATGATTACATGCATACATACATACATACATACAGTGGGGAGAACAAGTATTTGATACACTACCGATTTTGCAGGTTTTCCTACTTACAAAGCATGTAGAGGTCTGTCATTTTTATCATAGGTACACTTCAACTGTGAGAAACGGACTCTAAAACAAAAATCCAGAAAATCACATTGTATGATTTTTAAGTAATTAATTAGTATTTTATTGCATGACATAAGTATTTGATCACCTACCAAGCAGTAAGAGTTCCGGCTCTCACAGACCTGTTAGTTTTTCTTTAAGAAGCCCTCCTGTTCTCCACTCATTACCTGTATTAACTGCACCTGTTTGAACTCGTTACCTGTATAAAAGACACCTGTCCACACACTCAATCAAACAGACTCCAACCTCTCCACAATGGCCAAGACCAGAGAGCTGTGTAAGGACATCAGGGATAAAATTTTAGACCTGCACAAGGCTGGGATGGGCTACAGGACAATAGGCAAGCAGCTTGGTGAGAAGGCAACAACTGTTGGCGCAATTATTAGAAAATGGAAGAAGTTCAAGATGACGGTCAATCAGCCTCGTTCTGGGTTGGGTTGGGAGGCGGGGTGTGTGGGTTGGGTTGGGAGGCGGGGTGTGTGGGTTGGGTTGGGAGGCGGGGTGGTCGTCTCAGCTCAGCAGTTCCGAGGGGAAATGGTTGATGATGGACCGCCTGTTTTGGACTGTGAACTGGTTGTGTGAACTGGTTGTCCCGTGTGTGTGTTTATTGTGTTTGTGTGACACGGTGTGTGTGTGTATGTATGCATGTGTGTGTTGCTGGGAGACTAAGACAGATGGGCTGGTGGCAGGATGAATGAGCTGACACACACACACACACACACACACTGTGATGAATGAGCTGACAGATAGATGGATGGCCCTTTCTTTTAGTGCAACAATTGCTTCTTCTTCTCTTCTTTCTTTCTCTCTCTTCTGTCTCTGTCCCTCCTGTCCCATGATGCACTTGTTCGCCGCTCCACTGAGAGAGCGAAGGGGGATTAAAAAGTCACAATGTTTTTTTTAAAGGAAAATTCATTAATTCTTCAATGTTTGCTTCCCCTGTGTCCCTCCTTCTTTTCCCTCTTTTTACAAGGTCTCAGAAGCAGCCATAGTTCCTCTCTCTGTCTCTCTCTCTCTCTCTCTCTCTCTCTCTCTCTGTCTCTCTCTCTCTCTCTCTCTCTCTCTCTCTCTCTCTCTCTCTCTCTCTCTCTGTCTCTGTCTCTGTCTCTCTCTCTCTCGATCTGTCTTTCTCTCCATCCATATTCATTATCATCAAAGAGGAGATGCCCCTTGTGAGGAAGTGTGTGTGTGTGTGGTGAGAACAGAAGAGAGAGGGATCAGCAAGAAGCCACCACTCTGAGGGAAAGAGAGAGTGGGCTGTCTGTCTTATATACTCTATATATACTGAACAAAGAATATAAACACAACATGACATGTCTGTCTGTCTGTTTCTCTGTCTGTCTGTCTGTCTGTCTGTCTGTTTCTCTGTCTGTTTCTCTGTCTGTCTGTCTGTCTGTCTGTCTGTCTGTCTGTCTGTCTGTCTGTCTGTCTGTCTGTCTGTCTGTCTGTCTGTCTGTCTGTTTCTCTGTCTGTCTGTCTGTCTGTCTGTCTGTCTGTCTGTTTCTCTGTCTGTTTCTCTGTCTGTTTCTCTGTCTGTCTGTCTGTCTGTCTGTCTGTCTGTCTGTTTCTCTGTCTGTCTGTCTGTCTGTCTGTCTGTCTTATATATTCTATATATACTGAACAAAAAATATAAACGCAACATGACATTTTCCGCACAAAAAAACGTATTTCTCTCAAATGTGTTTACTTCCCTGTTAGTGAGAATTTCGCCAAGATAAACACCCACCTGACAGGTGTGGCTTATCAAGATACTGATTAAACAGCATGATCATTACACAGGTGCACCTTGTGCTTTGGGACAATAAAAGGCCAATCTAAAATGGGGCAGTTCTGTCACACAACACAATGCCACGGTTGTCTCAAGTTTTAAGGGAGCGTGCAATTGGCATGTTGACTGCAGGAATGTCTACCAGAGCTGTTGCCAGAGAATTGAATGTTAATTTCTCTACCATAAGCCTCCTCCCAATGACGTTTTTAGAGATTTTGGTAGTACGTCCAACCGGCCTCACAACAGCAGAATACATGTAACCACGCCAACCTCCACATCCTGTCAGAAACGGGGAAGCTCATCTTCAAGGATCTTGGAAGCGTGCTCGTCTTCCTCACCACGGTCTTGACCTGACTGCAGTTCGGCGTCATAACCGACTTCAGTGGGAAAATGTTCACCTTCGATGACCACTGGAACGCTGGAGAAGTGTGCTCTTCACGGATGAATCCCAGGTTTCAACTGTACCAGACAGATGGTACACAGCGTGTATGGCGTCGTGTGGGGGAGCGGTTTGCTGATGTGAACAGACGCCTGCCTCCTCCTCCTCTATATCGACGCCTACCTCCTCCTCTATATCGACCCCTACCACTTCTATATCGACCCCTACCACTTCTATATCGACGCCTACCTCCTCTATATCGACCCCTACCACCTCCTCTATATCGACCCCTACCACCTCTATATCGACCCCTACCACCTCCTCCTCTATATCGACCCCTACCTCCTCCTCCTCTATATCGACCCCTACCTCTTTCTCCTCTATATCGACCCCTACCTCCTCCTCCTCTATATCGACCCCTACCTCCTCCTCCTCTATATCGACCCCTACCTTCTTCTCCTCTATATCGACCCCTACCTCCTCCTCCTCTATATCGACCCCTACCACCTCCTCCTCTATATCGACCCCTACCACCTCCTCCTCTATATCGACCCCTACCACCACCTCCTCTATATCGACCCCTACCACCTCCTCCTCTATATCGACCCCTACCTCCTCCGCCTCTATATCGACCCCTACCTCCTCTCGACCCTCTATATCGACCCCTACCTCCTTCTCTATATCGACCCCTACCTCCTTCTCTATATCGACCCCTACCTCCTTCTCTATATCGACCCTACCTCCTTCTCCTCTATATCGACCCCTACCTCCTCTATATCGACCCCTACCTCCTTCTCTATATCGACCCCTACCTCCTTCTCTATATCGACCCCTACCTCCTCCTCTATATCGACCCCTACCTCCTCCTCCTCTATATCGACCCCTACCTCCTCCTCCTCTATATCGACCCCTACCTCCTCTGTATCGACCCCTACCTCCTTCTCCTCTATATCGACCCCTACCTCCTCTATATCGACCCCTACCACCTCCTCCTCTATATCGACCCCTACCACCTCCTCCTCTATATCGACCCCTACCACCACCTCCTCTATATCGACCCCTACCACCACCTCCTCTATATCGACCCCTACCACCACCTCCTATATATCGACCCCTACCACCTCCTCTTCTATATCGACCCCTACCACCTCCTCCTCTATATCGACCCCTACCACCTCCTCCTCTATATCGACCCCTACCACCACCTCCTCTATATCGATGCCTACCTCCTCTATATCGATGCCTACCTCCTCTATATCGATGCCTACCTCCTCTATATCGACCCCTACCACCTCTATATCGACGCCTACCTCCTCTATATCGACCCCTACCACCTCCTCTATATCGACCCCTACCACCACCTGCTCTATATCGACCCCTACCACCACCTCCTATATATCGACCCCTACCACCACCTCCTCTATATCAACCCCTACCACCACCTCCTATATATCGACCCCTACCACCACCTCCTATATATCGACCCCTACCTCCTCCTATATATCGACCCCTACCTCCTCCTATATATCGACCCCTACCACCTCCTCCTCTATATCGACCCCTACCACCTCCTCCTCTATATCGACACCTACCTCCTCCTCTATATCGACCCCTACCACCACCTCCTCTATATCGACCCCTACCACCTCTATATCGACCCCTACCACCACCTCCTCTATATCGACACCTACCTCCTCCTCTATATCGACACCTACCACCACCTCCTCTATATCGACCCCTACCACCACCTCCTCTATATCGACGCCTACCTCCTCTATATCGACCCCTACCACCACCTCCTCTATATCGACCCCTACCACCTCCTCCTCTGTATCGACCCCTACCTCCTCCTCCTCTGTATCGACCCCTACCTCCTCCTCCTCTATATCGACCCCTACCTCCTCCTCCTCTATATCGACCCCTACCACCTCCTCCTCTATATCGACCCCTACCACCTCTATATCGATGCCTACCTCCTCTATATCGACCCCTACCACCTCTATATCGACGCCTACCACCACCTCCTCTATATCGACCCCTACCACCTCCTCCTCTGTATCGACCCCTACCACCTCCTCCTCTATATCGACGCCTACCTCCTCCTCCTCAATATAGACCCCTAACCTCCTCTATATCGACCCCTACCTCCTCTATATCAACCCCTACCTCCTCTATATCGACCCCTTCCTCCTCTATATCGACCCCTACCTCCTCTATATCGACGTCTACCTCCTCCTCCTCTATATCGACCCCTACCTCCTCTATATCGACCCCTACCTCCTCTATATCGACCCCTACCTCCTCTATATCGACCCCTACCTCCTCTATATCGACCCCTACCTCCTCCTCCTCTATATCGACCCCTACCTTCTCTATATCGACACTGTCAAGCAGAGTGATTGAGTGGAATGGGGGGAGGATAGGGAGAAGGGGAATCAGTCTTTGGAAGAAGGAGGGAGTTAGAGAGAAGGTAGGTATAGTAAGAAGTGCGACGGAACAAGGGGAGGGGAGAGGCGATTGGAAGAGAGAAGAGAGAGACCTCTCACCGTCACATTCCTGTGAGGTGCAGTCACAGGAGGTAGTCGAGGGGCACTAGACATACGTGTGTGTGTGTGCGTGTGTGTGTGTGTGTGTGCGTGTGTGTGTGTGACAAGATGGGTTCAGGAAGAGGACGTTTAAGGGATGAGGGTTCAGGGTTCAGACAGTACAGTTAAGGGATGAGGGTTCAGACAGAGGATGTTTAAGGGATCAGGGTTCAGGCAGAGGACAGTTAATGGGTGAGGGTTCAGACAGAGGACAGTTAAGGGATGAGGGTTCAGGGGGGTGGAGGGAGAGAGCGGTGGAGGGGGAGAGCGGGAGAGCGGGGAGGTGGAGAGCGGGGAGGTGGAGAGGGAGAGGTGGAGGGGGAGAGGTGGAGGAGGAGACCCGGGGAGGTGGAGGAGGAGAGAGGTGGTGGAGGGGGAGAGAGAGAGGTGGAGGAGGAGAGCGGGGGAGGTGGAGGGAGAGAGCGGGGAGGTGGAGGAGAGCGGGGGAGGTGGAGGAGAGCGGGGGAGGTGGAGGGAGAGAGCGGGGAGGTGGAGGGAGAGAGCGGGGAGGTGGAGGGAGAGAGCGGGGAGGTGGAGGGAGAGAGCGGGGAGGTGGGGGAGAGAGGGGAGGTGGAGGAGGAGAGAGGTGGAGGAGGAGAGCTGGGGAGGTGGAGGGGGAGAGCGGGGGAGGTGGAGGGAGAGAGCGGGGGAGGGGGAGAGCGGGGAGGTGGAGGAGGAGAGCCGGGGAGGTGGCGGTGGAGGGGGAGAGCGGGGAGGTGGAGGAGGAGAGCCGGGGAGGTGGCGGTGGAGGGGGAGAGCGGGGGAGGTGGAGGGAGAGAGCGGGGGGAGGTGGAGGGGGAGAGCGGGGGAGGAGGAGGGGGAGGTGGAGGGAGAGAGCGGGGGAGGTGGAGGGAGAGAGCGGTGGAGGAGGAGGGAGAGAGTGGGGGAGGGCGGGGGAGGTGGAGGTGGAGGGGGAGAGCGGTGGAGGAGAGAGAGAGGTGCAGCAGATCGACTTCTGAATGACCCCTGTGGTCCTTTTGGGAACCTCTGACACTGACACACACCATACACACTGAGACACACATACACACTGAGAAATACACACTGATACACACCATACACACATACACACACACTGAGAAATACACACTGATACACACCATACACACTGATACAGACCATACACACACACACACACACACACACATACACACTGATACAGACCATACACACACACACACATACACACTGAGACACACATACACACTGAGAAATACACACTGATACACACCATACACACTGATACACACCATACACACACTGAGAAATACACACTGATACACACCATACACACTGATACACACCATACACACACACATACACACTGAGACACACATACACACTGAGAAATACACACTGATACACACCATACACACTGATACACACAGAGAGAGAGACAGGCATCCTGAATTCCAGGGGGCCTTAAGGCCTAGGGATTCCATCTTGGTATGCTGACCTTGTGCACCCGTCCGTCCGTCTCTCTGTCTGAGAATGATTTGAAAAAACAACGATGGGTTGGAGAAATATGAAATGTCTGTCTCGTTCTCACGCACCTTCTCTCGGTTTACAGTTATGACATAGCAGTGTGTGAGTGACGGGCAGTCCGATGAGTGGGTTTTCAGACCTCATCTCTCTGGTCTTGTATCTCATGGTACCCAGGCTATTTACTGCTGTGTCTTCCACGTCGTTGTAATGGTGCTACACCAACTGACCCCACTGACCGTTCCTGACCGTGTGTGTGTGTGTGTTAAATGCAAGTGTCTGGTCCAATAATTGGTGTCACTCCCCCCCCCCCCACTCTGCTCAGGGTCCCCCCCCCTTGGTTACCACTCTGCTCGGGGTCCACCCCCCCTTGGTTTCCACTCTGCTCGGGGTCCCCTCCCCCTTGGTTACCACTCTGCTCGGGGTCCCCTCCCCCTTGGTTACCACTCTGCTCGGGGTCCCCTCCCCCTTGGTTACCACTCTGCTCTGGGTCCCCCCCCCCCCTGGTTACCACTCTGCTCGGGGTCCCCCCCTTGGTTTCCACTCTGCTCGGGGTCCCCTCCCCCTTGGTTTCCACTCTGCTCTGGGTCCCCCCCCCCTGGTTACCACTCTGCTCGGGGTCCCCCCCTTGGTTTCCACTCTGCTCGGGGTCCCCTCCCCCTTGGTTTCCACTCTGCTCGGGGTCCCCTCCCCCTTGGTTACCACTCTGCTCGGGGTCCCCCCCCCTGGTTCCACTCTGCTCGGGGTCCCCCCCCCTGGTTACCACTCTGCTCGGGCCCCCCCCCCCCCTGGTTACCACTCTGCTCGGGCCCCCCCCCCCCTGGTTACCACTCTGCTCGGGCCCCCCCCCCCCCCCTGATTCCACTCTGCTCGGGGTCCCCCCCCCTGGTTACCACTCTGCTCGGGGTCCCCCCCCCTGGTTACCACTCTGCTCGGGGTCCCCCCCCTGGTTACCACTCTGCTCGGGGTCCCCCCCCCCCCCCCTGGTTACCACTCTGCTCGGGGTCCACCCCCCCCCGGTTACCACTCTGCTCGGGCCCCCCCCCCCCTGGTTACCACTCTGCTCGGGCCCCCCCCCCCCCCTGGTTACCACTCTGCTCAGGGTCCCCCCCCTCTATAATATCACATAATAACAACATTCCATTGGTCCCTCTGCTCTGTTCCTCTTTCACATGTTGTTTTGGGATTCCTGTTTAGATTCCTCCCTGGAATGGATGAACTAAAAGGGACTGTAGATAACGGTGATATCTCAGTCTGCTCGTTACTGATGGGTAGTTGAACTAATAGCTACGACAACTGCATTGTTGGTTAAGGGCTTGTCAGTAAGCATTTCACAGTAAGTTCGTCTCCTGTTGTAATTTGGCGGATGTGACAAAAAATAATGATTTGAACCCAGTCCTCTCCTCCCTCTGTGGGAGAATGTTTCTGTGTTTCTGCGTTCATGTTAAGATGGAGCTTAACGGGGTCGGGTAGAGGTGAGAGTTGGTGTCTGTCCTCTCCTCCCTCGTTCCTTCTTTCTTAGTCATTTACACCTGGGTTGGTTCTGGAAGCACCATGGGGTCAGCCAGTGTGCACCGGCCTGGAGCCAGTTCTCTGTCTCTCTCTCTCTCGCAGTCTCTGTCTCTCTTGTCACTAGTCGAGTATAAGGCACCGAGCCAGAGAGGGGCGAGAATACGGTTAGCTCTACTCTCTGTGTGTGTGTGTGTGTGTGTGTGTGTGTGTGTGTGTGTGTGTTCATGATGCTGTGAACCAATTAACCTGTGTGTGTGCTTCCTGTTGTCTGACCCTGTTTTACGGGGTCGTAACCATGACAACAGTCACCGCCCGCCCTTCTGAAAAAACGAGCCATATCTGATCCGCCACACCCTCTAGGATTAGGCATAATGCTGGTGGAGCGGGCTCCACGAAAACAACACACACACACAGGCCTGCATATATATATAAAGGTGTTGTTGGTAATTGGGTCTGTGTTCCAGTCTGTGATCTGTCCTGCTCCAGTAAGTCTTCAGCCTTACTCACCATAGCAGGATGAAATTAAATGCCTAATTCTTGTTTAACTTGGGAAAAGCTTCTCATCACGGTTACTGTATCAGCCATTTTCTCCATATTAAAGTGGATATTATTATATTACATTTTAGTCTGAAGGACTTTACAAAGTGTGTGTGTGTGTGCACATGCAGAGAAGGAGAGCCTTCAGGAAATATTCAGACCCCTTGACTTTTTCCACATTTTATTACGTTACAGCTTTATTCTATAATGGATGACTTTTTTCTCCTCATCAATCTACACACAATACCCCATAATGACATCACAATACCCCATAATGACATCACAATACCCCATAATGACATCACAATACCCCATAATGACATCACAATACCCCATAATGACATCACAATACCCCATAATGACATCACAATACCCCATAATGACATCACAATACCCCATAATGACATCACAATACCCCATAATGACATCACAATACCCCATAATGACATCACAATACCCCATAATGACATCACAATACCTCGTGAGGACATCGCAATACCCCATAATGACATCGCAATACCTCGTGAGGACATCGCAATACCCCGTGAGGACATCGCAATACCCCGTGAGGACATCGCAATACCCCATGAGGACGTCGCAATACCCCATGAGGACGTCGCAATACCCCATGAGGACATCGCAATACCCCATGAGGACATCGCAATACCCCATGAGGACATCGCAATACCCCATGAGGACAAAGCAAAAAACAGGTTAAGACATTTTTGCCCATGTTTTCTTCTAGGCTTCCTCCAGACGTGACGCTTGGCATTCAGACCGAAGAGTTCTTAACTTGGTTTCATCAGACCAGGGAATCTTGTTTCTCATGGTCTAAGAGTCCTTTAGGAAGACTCCAAGCTGGCTGTCATGTGTCTTTTTCTGAGGAGTGACCACTCTACCATAAAGGCCTGATTGGTGGAGTGCTGCAGAGACTGTTGTCCTTCTGGAAGGTTCTCCCAACTCCACAGAGGAACTCTGGGAGCTCTGTCAGAGTGACCATCAGGTTCTTGGTTATCTCCCTGACCAAGGCCCTTCTCCCCTAATTGTTCAGTTTGGCCGGGTGGCTAGCTCTAGGAAGAGTCTTGGTGGTTCCAAACTTCATTTTAAGAGTGATGGAGGCCAATGTGTTCTTGGGGATCTTCAATGCTGCAGAAATGTTTAGGTACACTTCCCCAGATCTGTGCCTCGACACAATCCTGTCTCTGGGCTCTACGAACAATTATTTCGACCTCATGGCTTAGTTTTTTCTCTGACATGCACTGTCAACTGTGGGACCTTATATAGACAGGTGTGTACCTTTCCAAATCATGTCCAATCAATAGGATTTACCACAAGTGGACCAATCAAGTTGTAGAAACATCTCAAGGATGATTAATGGAAACCGGATGCACCTGAGCTCAAGAAAAGGTTCTGAATATGTTTTGGGGGGCTATATGGGAAAATGGTCCAATTCACACACTTATTGAGAGAACATCCCTGGTCATCCCTACTGCCTCTGATCTGGAGGACTCACTAAACAGAACATCCCTGGTCATCCCTACTACCTCTGATCTGGAGGACTCACTAAACAGAGAACATCCCTGGTCCATCCCTACTGCCTCTGATCTGGAGGACTCACTAAACAGAGAACATCCCTGGTCATCCCTACTGCCTCTGATCTGGAGGACTCCCTAAACAGAGAACATCCCTGGTCATCCCTACTGCCTCTGATCTAGAGGACTCACTAAACAGAGAACATCCCTGGTCATCCCAACTGCCTCTGATCTGGAGGACTCACTAAACAGAGAACATCCCTGGTCATCCCTACTGCCTCTGATCTGGAGGACTCACTAAACAGAACATCCCTGGTCATCCCTACTGCCTCTGATCTGGAGGACTCACTAAACAGAGAACATCCCTGGTCATCCCTACTGCCTCTGATCTGGAGGACTCACTAAACAGAGAACATCCCTGGTCATCCCTACTGCCTCTGATCTGGAGGACTCACTAAAGAATTTAGCATCTTTTGCAAATATTCTCTGAGTTTCTGTGTCTTTGGAATTTTAACTGATTTAATACTTTTACTTTTGACACTAAAGTATATTTAAAACCAAATACTTTTAGACTTTTACTCAAGTAGTATTTTACTGGGTGAATTTCACTTTCGTCCTTTTCGATTCAGGTACAATTGAAGTCAGAGGTTTACATACATTTAGGTTGGAGTCATTAAAACTTGTTTTTCAACCACTCCACAAATGTCTTGTTAACAAACTATCTTTTTGGCAAGTCGGTTAGGACATCTACTTACATGACACCAGTAATTTATCCAACAATTGTTTACAGATTATTTCACTTATAATTCATTGTATCACAATTCCAGTGGGTCAGAAGTTGACTGTGCCTTTAAACAGCTTGGAAAATTCCAGGAAATTATGTCATGGCTTTAGTAGCTTCTGATAGACATCAATTGAGTCAATTGGAGGTGCATCTGTGGATGTATTTCAAGGCCTACCTTCAAATTCAGTGCCTTTCTGTTTGACATCATTGGAAAATCTAAAGAAATCAGCCAAGACCTCCGGAAAAATTGTAGACCACTAGTCTGGTTTGTCCTTGGGAGCAATTTCCAAATGCCTGAAGGTACCACGTTCATCTGTACAAGCAGTAGTACGCAAGTATAAACACCATGGGACCACGCAGACGTCATACCGCTCAGGAAGGAGACTCGTTCTGTCTTCTAGAGATGAACGTACTTTGGTGTGAAAGGTGCAAATCAATCCCAGAACAACAGCATAGGACCTTGTGAAGATGCTGGAGGAAACAGGTACAAAAGTATCTATATCCACAGTTAAACGAGTCCTATATCGACATAACCTGAAAGGCCGCTCAGAAAGGAAGAAGCCACTGCTCCAAAACCGCCATAAAAAAAGCCAGACTACGGTTTGCAACTGCAAATGTGGACAAATACTGTACTTTTTGGAGAAATGTCCTCTCGTCTGATGAAAAAGAAAATAGAACTGTTTGGCTATAATGACCATCGTTATGTTTGGAGGAGAAAGGGGGAGGCTTGCAAGCCGAAGAACACCATCCCAACCGTGAAGCACGGGGGTGGGCAGCATCATGTTGTGGGGTGCTTTGCTGCAGGAGGGGACTAGTGCACTTCACAAAATAGATGGCATCATGAGGTGGGACAATTGTGTGGATATATTGAAGCAACATCTCATGACATCAGTTAGGAATTTAAAGCTTGGTCCCAAATGAGTCTTCCAAATGGACAATAACCCCAAGCATACTTCTAAAGTTGTGGTAAAATGGCTTAAGGACAACAAAGTCAAGGTATTGGCATGGCCATCACAAAGCCCTGACCTCAAACCCATAGAAAATTTGTGGGCAGAACTGAAAAGGTGTGTGCGAGCAAGGAAGCCTACAAACCAGACTCAGTTACACCAGCTCTGTCAGGAGGAATGGGCCAAAATTCCCCCAACTTATTGTGGGAAGCTTGTGGAAGGCTACCCAAAACATTTGGCCCAAGTTAAACCATTTAAAGGCAATGCTACCAAATACTAACTGAGTGTATGTAAACTTCTGACCCACTGGGAATGTGATGAAAGAAATAAAAGCTGAAATAAATCATTCTCTCTACTATTATTCTGACATTTCACATTCTTAAAATAAAGTGGTGATCTTAACGGACCTAAAACAGGGATTTTTTTAACTAGGATTAAATGTCAGGAATTGTGGAGAAACTGAGTATTTTTTGTAATTTTTTGGGGGGGCTAAGGTGTATCTTTACTTGTACTCAAGTATGACATGTGGGTATTTATTTCCTCCGCTGGCAAAGGGTGGACTTCTGTCGCTGTTTATTTAGTTTTGTTTTGCTTCTCTGTGACACTTGCCCATTGTTTTGTTTTTCACTACTGACCACTGTTTGACCGCGTTGGTCGGATGCCGTGACCATCGGTTGACTCCACCAATCATCAGATTGCTGCTTTGTGTTGTCGCGGTGACCGGCGTTTGGCCTCGTTACCCCGGCGATAACTCGACAGACAGGAAGGTTACTTTGGGGCCTCGGACGCCTCACACACACACACACACAGAGAGAGTCAGGAAGAGGGGTTGTTTTGGCTGGGCTGCAACAGGTTGTGTCTGGAGCCAGTGGGGAAGAGGGATGTCGAGTTAAGAGTTGGAGCTGATAACCAGGCAACACAAAGACCTGACCCGGTCACAGCAGCAGATAATACTGGTCCATCCAAAAGTCATCATCTTAACCTTTACACTAACTTTGATCTTCCTGTTTAGGTGAGTGTGAAAAGAACCAGGAACCATGGTTCTAAAATGACTCCTTCCCTCAACCCACTTTACACCGACTCTGATCTGTGTGTTGTCCCTCTACCTACCTGACTCTGATCTGTGTGTTGTTGTCCCTCTACCTACTTGACTCTGATCTGTGTGTTGTTGTCCCTCTACCTACTTTACTCTGATCTGTGTGTTGTTGTCCCTCTACCTACTTGACTCTGATCTGTGTGTTGTTGTCCCTCTACCTACTTTACTCTGATCTGTGTGTTGTTGTCCCTCTACCTACTTTACTCTGATCTGTGTTTTGTCATTGTGCAATCTTGTTAGACCTTCTGGTCCCCCTTTCCCCCCTCTGGCTCACTCTCTTTTCTTAGTTATTGTCTGTGTTTCTCTGTCTCGTGAGCTAGGGGAGGGGGCTTTCTGGTTTCTGTCAGTCGTGACAGGTGAACCGCCAGGACTCCATAGCGTCATAGCTTTCTCTGTCTCTCTCTCCCCCCTCCCTCTCTCTCTCCCCCTCCCTCTCTCTCTCTCCTCCTCCTTCTATCTCTCCTCTCTCTCTCTCCTCTCCTCGCTCTCGTCTCTGTGTCTCGCTGGTCTCTCTCAGGCCTCGCTGTGTCTCTGTGTCTCCTCTCTCTCTGTGTCTCCTCTGTGTCTCTCTCTCTCTGTGGTCCTCTCTCTGTGTCTCTCCTATCTCTGTGGTCTCTCTGTGTCTCTCTCTCTCTGTGTCTCTCTGTGTCTCTCTCTCTCTGTGTCTCTCTCTGTGTCTCTCTCTGTGTCTCTCTCTCTCTGTGTCTCTCTCTCTCTGTGTCTCTCTCTCTGGTGCTCTCTCTCTCTGTGGGTCTCTCTCTCCTGTGTCTCCTCTCTCTGTGTCTCTCTCTCTCTGTGTCTCTCTCCTCTCTGTGTCTTCTCTCTCTGTGTCTCTCTCTCTGTGTCTCTCTCTCTGTTCTCTCTCTCTCTGTGTCCTCTCTCTGTGTCTCTCTCTCTCTGTGTCTCTCTCTGTGTCTCTCTCTCTCTTGTCGCTCTCTCTGTGTCTCTCTCTCTCTGTGTCTCTCTCTCTGTGTCTCTCTCTCTCTGTGTCTCTCTCTCTCTGTGTCTCTCTGTGTCTCTCTCTCTCTGTGTCTCTCTGTGTCTCTCTCTGTGTCTCTGTGTCTCTCTCTGTGTCTCTCTCTGTGTCTCTCTCTCTCTGTGTCTCTCTGTGTCTCTCTCTGTGTCTCTCTCTCTCTGTGTCTCTCTCTCTCTGTGTCTCTCTCTCTCTCTCTCTGTCTCTCTCTCTCTCTGTGTCTCTCTCTCTCTGTCTCTCTCTCTCTGTCTCTCTCTCTTCTCTGTGTCTCTCTCTCTCTCTCTGTGTCTCTCTCTCTGTGTCTCTCTCTCTTGTGTCTCTCTCTCTCTCTGTGTCTCTCTCTCTCTGTGCTCTCTCTCTCTGTGTCTCTCTCTCTCTCGTGTCTCTCTCTCTCTGTGTCTCTCTCTCTCTGTGTCTTTCTCTCCTCTGTGTCTCTCTCTCTCT
>NC_034189.2:7007427-7049242 GCF_002021735.2 Oncorhynchus kisutch | reverse complement strand
CCCCTCCCTCTCTCCTCTCCCCTCCTCTCCTCCTCCCTCCTCCTCCTGCTCCCTCCTCTCCTCCCCCTCCTCTCCTCCTCCCTCCTCTCCCCTCGCTCCCTCTCTCCTTCCTCCCTCCTCCCTCCTCATCTCTCCTCCCTTCCTTCTCCTCCTCTCCTCCTCCCCTCCTCTCCTGACCTTGCCCCTCTCCTCCTCCCTCCTCTCCCTCCTCCTCCCTCTCCTCCTCCCTCCTCTCCTCCTCCCTCCTCTCCTCCTTCCTCTCCCCCTCCCCTCCCTCCTCTCCTCCTCTCCTCCTCCCTCCTCTCCTCCTCCCTCCTCCTCTCCTCCTCCCTCTCCTCTCCTCCCTTCCTCTCCTCCTCCCTCCTCTCTCCCCTCCTCCCTCCTCCCTCCCTCTCCACCTCCCTCCTCCCCTCCTCTCCTCCTCCCTCCTCTCCTCTCCTCCTCTCTCCCTCCCTCCCTTCCCTCTCCCTCCTCCCTCTCCCTCTCCTCTCCTCCCTCTCCTCCTCCCTCCTATCCTCCTCCCTCCTCTTCCTCCTCTCCTCCTCCCTCCTCTCCTCCTCTCCTCCTCTCTCCTCCTCTCCTCCTCTCCTCCTCCCCTCCTCTCCTCCTCTCCTCCTCCCTCCTCTCCTCCCTCCCTCCTCTCCTGCCTCCCTCCTCTCCTCCTCCCTCCTCCCATGCTACCACCATACAATAACTTCCTCTCCTGGAGTTTTATTTTTAACTCTCTTCCTGGTCAGACAGAGACTAGAGAGATCTAGAACACCCTATCAGCAGTCAGCATCACAGATGTGTTTTTCTATAGGCTGTGTCCTGCACCCTGCACACAATACTGTGTGTGTGTGTGTGTGTCTTCTCTTAGCCTCAGAGGGACCGTTACCCGATCTGACCTGGATTGGTGATTGGTCGAATCAAGTGTGTTAGTGTTGGGTTGGAACAAAAGTGTTTCCTGTTTTGTCGAACCGAGTTTGACCAAATACACAGAAATGTTCTTGATTGGCTAATTTCTAAACTTATCCAATCTGTTAACTGGAAATATTCCAATTGGAATTATACATCACTTTACCAGCCTGCATAATGTGAGTTGCTGGCCTGATGTGGCTTGTAAAACGAGGAGCTTTGGGGTAGAACTCAAAGTAAGGCTTTATGAAATATGTTTTGTCGTCAAGAATTTATTTGATATTTAAATTTGTACTCGGAGCGCGGACCTGCTGGCTGGTGTCTTGACTGAAACGTTCAACCCAGTCTGTAACGAGAGGCTGCCTGGATCTTTAACTTAAAGACCCTTCGGTCTCAACGTAGACTTTGATCGGAAGCCATTCTTGTGATTTTTGTGACTTTGCCATTGTAATTGTGTGTAAACTTGTGTAGTCAAATTAATCTATGATCGTATGCTATCCATTTGTTGTTTATATGCTGTTCTTTGTTCTGACATTTGAATATTTGATTATTAACCAATGATATTAGGCCACTCTTGGCCATGATTACAGACACCTGTGTCTTTTGACACTATATAAACGAGTCATCTCGCAGTGTTTGTGATCATACCCTGATGAAGACAGCTTGGCTGTCAACGTTGGTAATTACATTTTTCCATCTGAGCTCCTAGAGTGTGCGGCTCTTTTATTTTCAAGCTTTCTACTCCGCTAGCCAGCACCTCGCCTAAATAGGTGTGCGTTTATTTTCCTTCTAGACCAGCCTGTAACACCAACATGTTTCAAGCAGACCGCCATAGTCCCTGTGCCCAAGAAAAGCGAAGGTAACCTGCCTAAATGACTACACGTCGGTAGCCATGAAGTGCGTTGAAAGGCTGGTCATGGCTCACATCAACACCAATATCCCAGAAACCCTAGACCCACTCCGATTTGCATACCGCCCCAACAGATTCACAGATGATGCAATCTCAATTGCAAACCACACCTCCCTTTCCCACCTGGACAAAAAGGAACACCTATGTGAGAATGCTATTGAGTGACTACATCTCAGCATTCAACACCATAGTGCCCTCAAAGCTCATCACTAAGCTAAGAACCCTGGGACTAAACACCTCCCTCTGTAACTGGACCCTGGACTTCCTGACGGGCCGCCCCCAGGTGGTAAGAGTAGGTAACAACACGCTGATCCTTAACACTTTGTCCCCTCCTGTATTCCCTGTTCACCCACAACTGTGTGGCCAAACACGATTCCAACACCACTATTAAGTTTGCTAACGACACAACAGTGGTAGGCCTGATCACTGACAACAATGAGACAGCCTATAGGGAGGAGGTCAGAGAACTGGCAGTGTGGTACCAGGACAACAACCTCTCCCTCAACGTGATCAAGACAAAGGAGCTGATCGTGGACTACAGGAAAAGGAGGGCCGAACAGGCCCCCATTAACCCCGACTGGACTGAAGTGGAGCGGGTTGAGAGTTCACATCACCAACAAACTATCATGGTCCAAGCACTCCAAGACAGTCGTGAAGAGGGCAAGACAAAGCCTTTTCCCCCTCAGGAGACTCAAAAGATTTGTCATGGGTGCCCAGATCCTCAAAGTTATACAGCTGCACCATCGAGAGCATCCTGACTGGATGCATCACCGCCTGGTATGGCAATTGCTCAGCCTCCAATCGCACTACAGAGGGTAGTGCGTACGGCCCAGTACATCACCGGGGCCGAGCTTCCTGCCATCCAGGACCTAGGGTAGCCTAGTGGTTCGAGCGTTGGACTAGTAACCGGAAGGTTGCAAGTTCAAATCCCCGAGCTGACAAGGTACAACTCTATCGTTCTGCCCCTGAACAGGCAGTTAACCCACTGTTCCCTGGCCGTCATTGAAAATAAGAATTTGTTCTTAACTGACTTGCCTGGTTAAATAAAGGTTAAACAAATATATATATATACACACCAATCGGTGTCAGAGGAAGGCCCAAAAAATTGTCAAAGACTCCAGTCACCCTAGTCATAGACTGTCCTCTCTGCTACCACACGGCAAGTGGTACCGGAGTGCCAAGTCTAGGTCCAAAAAAGCTCCTTAACAGCTTCTACCCCCAAGCCACAAGACTGCTGAACAATTAATCAAATGGCCACCTGGACTATTTACATTGACCCCCTCCTTCGTTTGTACACTGCTGCTACTCGCTGTTTATTATCTATGCAGTCACTTCACCCCCACCTACATGTACAAAGTACCTCAACTAACCTGTACCAACTAACCTGTACCTCCGTACATTGATTCGGTACCGGCACCCCTTGTATATAGCCACATTATTGTTATTTTGTCTTCCTTACACACACAGTACCAGTCAAAAGTTTGGACACCTACTCATGTTTTACATATTTTATATTGTAGAATAACAGTGATACTATCAAAACTATGAAATAGCAGATATGGAATCACGCAGTAACCAAAAAAGTGTTAAACAAATCAAAGTATATTGTATTTTTGAGATTCTAGCCAGCCTTTGCTGTGATGACAGCTTCGCACACTCTTGGCATTCTCTCAACCAGTTTATTTTTTTTATACCTGCAGGGGTCCTAAAATCCTTTAATTCTAAATTCTAAAATTCTAAATTCCTAACATTCTAAATCATTTAACCCGTCTTAGACTCCATTGCTAAATGGAGATGCAGAGACATTGAGTCCTGTTATAGGCTTTCAAAGAGACACACACACCAGACACCCAGAAATCTGATTCCAACTAAGTATCTATTTTTTTCTGACGACTTGAAATGACAGCAACCTCAGCTGATCCTTTTATTTCCCCACCACAGCAGCACCTGGGGTGGGTGTTTCTCCCCACACCAACAGATCCCCTGTCAGCAGTTACTGTGTGTGATGCTCCTCAACGAGAACAGAGACTTCATAAACACATTCATAAATCCGCCATCATATTGCTTCATAATCACTTCAATGCTATCCATATCCCTGCAAAGTTTGTGCGTGCGTCAGTCAGATAAAATCAAGTTTATTGGTCGCGTGTACAGATTTGCAGATGTTATCGCAGGTGCAGTGAAATCCTTGTGCTCCAACAGTTAAGCAATACATTTAAAAAACAATGCAAACATAATCCAGATTTAAAAAATTCTCAACCAGCAATGTCAGAGGCAATGGAATGTCAGAGACAATGGAATGTCAGAGGCAATGGAATGTCAGAGGCAATGGAATGTCAGAGGCAATGGAATGTCAGAGGCAATGGAATGTCAGAGGCAATGGAATGTCAGAGGCAATGGAATGTCAGAGACAATGGAATGTCAGAGACCAGAGAATGTCAGAGGCAATGGAATGTCAGAGGCAATGGAATGTCAGAGGCAATGGAATGTCAGAGGCAATGGAATGTCAGAGGCAATGGAATGTCAGAGGCAATGGAATGTCAGAGGCAATGGAATGTCAGAGACAATGGAATGTCAGAGACCAGAGGCAATGGAATGTCAGAGACAATGGAATGCCAGAGGCAATGGAATGCCAGAGGCAATGGAATGCCAGAGGCAATGGAATGTCAGAGGCAATGGAATGTCAGAGGCAATGGAATGTCGGAGGCAATGGAATGTCGGAGGCAATGGAATGTCGGAGGCAATGGAATGCCAGAGGCAATGGAAATGCAGCCAGGTCACCCGTGATTCAAGTCAGAATTGGACATCTGTCTGAGGACGTCGGGAGATGACTTATAAACCGGCCAGTAGGGAAAACAGGAGGCGCTGTTAACTTCATTTTTTTCTAGGTCATTGTGGGCGAGGATGGTGGACGGGCGTAAGCGTCTGCCTCTGGTGCCAAAAGGCAAATAAATTCATTAAAAATCCTACAATGTGATTTTCTGGATTTTTTTTCTCATTTTGTCTGTCATGGTTGAAGTGTACCTATGATGAAATTACAGGCCTCTCTCATCTTTTTAAGTGGGAGAACTTGCACAATTGGTGGCTGACTAAATACTTGTTTGCCCCACTGTATATAGGATAGTGTATATAGACAGTATATTAATATAATAGTAGCAGTAGTTATATAGGATAGTGTGTATAGACAGTATATTAATATAATAGTAGCAGTAGTTATATAGGATAGTGTGTATAGACAGTATATTAATATAATAGTAGTAGTAGTTATATAGGATAGTGTGTATAGACAGTATATTAATATAATAGTAGCAGTAGTTATATAGGATAGTGTGTATAGACAGTATATTAATATAATAGTAGCAGTAGTTATATAGGAGGCCAAGCAGTTGCCATACCAGGCGGTGTGATACAACCCGTCAGGATGCTCTCGATGGTGCAGCTGTAAAACCTTTTGAGGATCTGAGGACCCATGCTAAATCATTTTAGTCTCCTGAGGGGGAAGAGGTTTTGACGTGGCCTCTTCACGAGTGTCTTGGTGTGCTTGGACCATGTTAGTTTGTTGGTGATGTGGACGCCAAGGAACTTGAAGCTCTCAACCTGCTCCACTGCAGCCCCATCGATGAGAATGGGGGCGTGCTCAGTCCCCCTTTTCCTGTAGTCCACGATAATCTCCAATGTCTTGATCACGTTGAGGGAGAGAGTATGTTGTCCTGGCACCCCACTGTGAGTGAACACAGAGTACAGGAGGGGACTGAGCACGCACCCCTGAGGGCCCCCCGTGTTGAGGATCAGCGTGGCGGATGTGTTGTTACCTACCCTTACCACCTGGGGCCGGCCCGGCAGGAAGTCCAGGATCCAATTGCAGAGCGAGGTGTTTTGTCCCAGGGTCTTTAGTGTTGAGCTTTCAGGGCACTATGGTGTTGAACACATCCTCCGAGAGCAACTTCTCCCAACCATCCAGGAACAGTTTGGTGACGAACAATGCCTTTTCCAACATGATGGAGCACCTTGCCATAAGGCAAAAGTAATAACTAAGTGGCTCGGGGAACAAAACATCAATATTTTGGGTCCATGGTCAGGAAACTCCCCAGACATTAATCTCATTGAGAACTTGTGGTCAAGCCTCAAGAGGCGGGTGGACAAACAAAAACACACAAATTCTGACAAACTCCAAGCATTGATTATGCAAGAATGGGCTGCCATCAGTCAGGATGTGGCCCAGAAGATAATTGACACTATGCCAGGGTGGATTGCAGAGGTCTTGAGAATGCAGGGTCAACACTGCAAATATTGACTCTTTGCATCAACATTCACGTAATTGTCAATAAAAGCCTTTGAAACTTGTGAAATGCTTGTGATTATACTTCAGTATTCCATAGTAACATCTGACAAAAATATCTAAAGACACTGAAGCAGCAAACTTTGTGGAAATTAATATTTGTGTCATTCTCAAAACTTTTGGACACGACTGTGTCCTCACAAGGTTAGTTATACAAGACACTCAGTGAGTGTCCCCACATGGTTAGTTAAACAAGACTGTGTGTGTGTGTCCCCACAAGGTTAGTTATACAAGACACTCAGTGAGTGTCCCCACATGGTTAGTTAAACAGGACTGTGTTTGTGTCCCCACAAGGTTAGTTAAACAAGATTGTGTGTGTGTGTGTCCACATGGTTAGTTAAACAAGACTGTGTGTGTGTGTGTCCACATGGTTAGTTAAACAAGACTGTGTGTGTGTGTCCCCACAAGGTTAGTTAAACAAGACTGTGTGTGTGTGTCCCCACAAGGTTAGTTATACAAGACACTCAGTGAGTGTCCCCACATGGTTAGTTAAACAGGACTGTGTTTGTGTCCCCACAAGGTTAGTTAAACAAGATTGTGTGTGTGTGTGTCCACATGGTTAGTTAAACAAGACTGTGTGTGTGTGTGTCCACATGGTTAGTTAAACAAGACTGTGTGTGTGTGTGTCCCCACAAGGTTAGTTAAACAAGACTGTGTGTGTGTCCCCACATGGCTAGTTAAACAAGACTGTGTGTGTCCCCACATGGTTAGTTAAACAGGACTGTGTTTGTGTCCCCACAAGGTTAGTTAAACAAGATTGTGTGTGTGTGTGTCCACATGGTTAGTTAAACAAGACTGTGTGTGTGTGTGTGTGTGTGTGTGTGTCCACATGGTTAGTTAAACAAGACTGTGTGTGTGTGTGTGTGTGTGTGTCCCCACAAGGTTAGTTAAACAAGACTGTGTGTGTGTCCCCACATGGCTAGTTAAACAAGACTGTGTGTGTCCCCACATGGTTAGTTAAACAAGACTGTGTGTGTGTCCCCCCACATGGTTAGTTAAACAAGACTGTGTGTGTGTGTCCCCACATGGCTAGTTAAACAAGACTGTGTGTGTGTGTGTGTGTGTGTGTGTGTGTGTGTGTGTGTGTCCACATGGTTAGTTATACAAGACTGTGTGTGTGTGTGTCCTCACATGGTTAGTTAAACAAGACTGTGTGTGTGTGTCCCCACAAGGTTAGTTATACAAGACTGTGTGTGTGTGTGTGTGTGTGTGTGTGTGTCCACATGGTTAGTTAAACAAGACTGTGTGTGTGTGTGTGTCCACATGGTTAGTTAAACAAGACTGTGTGTGTGTGTGTGTGTCCCCACAAGGTTAGTTAAACAAGACTGTGTGTGTGTCCCCACATGGCTAGTTAAACAAGACTGTGTGTGTCCCCACATGGTTAGTTAAACAAGACTGTGTGTGTGTCCCCCCACATGGTTAGTTAAACAAGACTGTGTGTGTGTGTCCCCACATGGCTAGTTAAACAAGACTGTGTGTGTGTGTGTGTGTGTCCACATGGTTAGTTATACAAGACTGTGTGTGTGTGTGTCCTCACATGGTTAGTTAAACAAGACTGTGTGTGTGTGTCCCCACAAGGTTAGTTATACAAGACTGTGTGTGTGTGTGTCCCCACATGGCTAGTTAAACAAGACTGTGTGTGTGTGTGTGTGTCCACATGGTTAGTTAAACAAGACTGTGTGTGTGTCCCCACATGGTTACTTAAACAAGACTGTGTGTGTGTGTGTGTGTGTGTGTGTGTGTGTGTGTGTGTGTGTGTGTGTCCACATGGTTAGTTAAACAAGACTGTGTGTGTATGTGTCCCCACATGGTTAGTTAAACAAGACTGTGTGTGTGTGTGTGTCCACAAGGTTAGTTAAACAAGACTGTGTGTGTGTGTCCCCACAAGGTTAGTTAAACGAGACTGTGTGTGTGTGTGTCCCAGGAGGCTGCTGATAGGAGGACGTCTCGTAAACAAAGGCTGGAATGGAGTAAATGGAATGGCATCGACACACATGGAAACCGTGGAAACCGTGTGTTGGATGTACTTGATAAGCCTTCCGTTTATTCCATTCCAGACAATACCATGAACCCGTCCTCCCCAGTTATAGTGCCACCAGCCTCCTGTGATGTGCGTGCGGGTGCTGTACAACTGCAGAGGAGAGAACAAGATTCTAAAACGACTAATAGACCGACAGAGAGACACGGACGCAGAGAGACTATAACAATGGGTCTAAGGACATGAACCGTGGTCCGTGACCTGTCCTCCTTTGCTCTCTCTCTCTCTCTCTCTCTCTCTCTCGCTCTGTCCTTCCTCTGTTCTTCCTCCTTTGGCTCGGCTCACCAAAAAACAACAAGATGCAAAACAGATCCTAAGGCAGCAAGATCGACAGATAACCTGCTCTCACACCTGGAGAGAGAGAGAGAGAGAGAGAGAGCAAATCAGCTTGGCTCTGCTACATGTTGTTTTAGTCCTATGTTTTTAGAAAGGACCCAGCTCCCCTCCATGACCCAGCTGCCCTACCCAGCTCCCCTTCATAACCCAGCTCCCCTACCCAGCTCCCCTCCATGACCCAGCTGCCCTACCCAGCTCCCCTACCCAGCTCCCCTTCATAACCCAGCTCCCCTACCCAGCTCCCCTTCATAACCCAGCTCCCCTACCCAGCTCCCCTACCCAGCTCCCCTCCATAACCCAGCTCCCCTACCCAGCTCCCCTTCATAACCCAGCTCCCCTACCCAGCTCCCCTCCATGACCCAGCTGCCCTACCCAGCTCCCCTACCCAGCTCCCCTCCATAACCCAGCTCCCCTACCCAGCTCCCCTTCATAACCCATCTCCCCTACCCAACTCCCCTCCATAACCCAGCTGCCCTCCATGACCCAGCTTCAAGGTGTGTGTCGGTGTTATTTGTGACTTTGACCTATCGGTTCTCTCTTTCTGTTCTCTCTCTCTCAATTCAAGGGGCTTTATTGACATGGGAAACATATGTTTTAACATTGCCAAAGCAAGTGAAATAAGCAATACAAAAGAACAGTAAACCTTACACTCACAGAAGTTACAAAACGATAGAGACATTTCAAATGTCATATTGTGTCTGTTTACAGTGTTGTAATGATGTGCAAATAGTTAATGTACAAAAGGGAAAATAATTGTCTATTTCTCTCTCACACACACACATTGATCCAGTCTGTCTGTTTTGTCTCCCCCTATCTCTCTCTACTACTTTTTATGTCTCTTTATCAGCATTAAAAACATTCAGTAACATTCTAAACATGCAGTAACATTCTAAACATGCAGTAACATTCTAAACATGCAGTAACATTCTAAACATGCAGTAACATTCTAAACATTCAGTAACATTCTAAACATGCAGTAACGTTCTAAACATGCAGTAACATTCTAAACATGCAGTAACATTCTAAACATTCAGTAACATTCTAATCATTCAGTAACATTCTAAACATGCAGTAACATTCTAAACATTCAGTAACATTCTAATCATTCAGTAACATTCTAATCATTCAGTAACATTCTAAACATGCAGTAACATTCTAAACATGCAGTAACATTCTAAACATGCAGTAACATTCTAAACATGCAGTAACATTCTAAACATTCAGTAACATTCTAAACATTCAGTAACATTCTAAACATGCAGTAAGGTTCTAAACATGCAGTACATGCAGTAACATTCCAAACATGCAGTAACATTCTAAACATGCAGTAACATTCTAAACATGCAGTAACATTCTAAACATGCAGTAACATTCTAAACATGCAGTAACATTCTAAACATTCAGTAACATTCTAAACATGCAGTAACGTTCTAAACATGCAGTAACATTCTAAACATGCAGTAACATTCTAAACATGCAGTAACATTCTAAACATGCAGTAACATTCTAAACATGCAGTAACATTCAAACGTTCTAAACATGCAGTAACATTCTAAACATGCAGTAACATTCTAAACATTCAGTAACATTCTAAACATGCAGTAACATTCTAAACATGCAGTAACATTCTAAACATTCTAAACATGCAGTAACATTCTAAACATGCAGTAACATTCTAAACATTCAGTAACATTCTAAACATGCAGTAACATTCTAAACATGCAGTAACATTCCAAACGTTCTAAACATGCAGTAACATTCTAAACATGCAGTAACATTCTAAACATTCAGTAACATTCTAAACATGCAGTAACATTCTAAACATGCAGTAACATTCTAAACATTCTAAACATGCAGTAACATTCTAAACATGCAGTAAACATTCTAAACATTCAGTAACATTCTAAACATGCAGTAACATTCTAAACATGCAGTAACATTCCAAACGTTCTAAACATGCAGTAACATTCTAAACATGCAGTAACATTCTAAACATGCAGTAACATTCTAAACATTCAGTAACATTCTAAACATGCAGTAACATTCTAAACATGCAGTAACATTCTAAACATTCAGTAACATTCTAAACATGCAGTAACATTCTAAACATGCAGTAACATTCTAAACATGCAGTAACATTCTAAACATGCAGTAACATTCTAAACATTCAGTAACATTCCAAACGTTCTAAACATGCAGTAACATTCTGAACATGCAGTAACATTCTAAACATGCAGTAACGTTCTAACATGCAGTAACATTCTAAACATGCAGTAACATTCTAAACATGCAGTAACATTCTAAACATTCAGTAACATTCTAATCATTCAGTAACATTCTAATCATTCAGTAACATTCTAAACATGCAGTAACATTCTAAACATGCAGTAACATTCTAAACATGCAGTAACATTCTAAACATGCAGTAACATTCTAAACATTCAGTAACATTCTAAACATTCAGTAACATTCTAAACATGCAGTAAGGTTCTAAACATGCAGTAACATACTAAACATGCAGTAACATTCTAAACATGCAGTAACATTCTAAACATGCAGTAACATTCCAAACATGCAGTAACATTCTAAACATGCAGTAACATTCTAAACATGCAGTAACATTCTAACCATGCAGTAACATTCTAAACATGCAGTAACATTCTAAACATTCAGTAACATTCTAAACATGCAGTAACGTTCTAAACATGCAAGTAACATTCTAAACATGCAGTAACATTCTAAACATGCAGTAACATTCTAAACATGCAGTAACATTCTAAACATGCAGTAACATTCTAAACATGCAGTAACATTCTAAACATGCAGTAACATTCTAAACATTCAGTAACATTCTAAAACATGCAGTAACGTTCTAAACATGCAGTAACATTACTAAACATGCAGTAACATTCTAAACATGCAGTAACATCTAAACATGCAGTAACATTCCAAACGTTCTAAACATGCAGTAACATTCTAAACATGCAGTAACATTCTAAACATTCAGTAACATTCTAAACATGCAGTAACATTCTAAACATGCAGTAACATTCTAAACATTCTAAACATGCAGTAACATTCTAAACATGCAGTAACATTCTAAACATTCAGTAACATTCTAAACATGCAGTAACATTCTAATCTTTCAGTAACATTCTAAACATGCAGTAACATTCTAAACATGCAGTAACATTCCAAACGTTCTAAACATGCAGTAACGCTCTAAACTTGCAGTAACATTCTAAACATGCAGTAACATTCCAACGTTCTAAACATGCAGTAACATTCTAAACATGAAGTAACGTTCTAAACATGCAGTAACATTCCAAACGTTCTAAACATGCAGTAACGTTCTAAACATTCAGTAACGTTCTAAAACATGCAGTAACATTCTAAACGTTCTAAACATGCAGTAACATTCTAAACATGCAGTAACGTTCTAAACATGCAGTAACATTCCAAACGTTCTAAACATGCAGTAACGTTCTAAACATTCAGTAACGTTCTAAACATGCAGTAACATTCAGTAACGTCTAAACATGCAGTAACATTCTAAACGTTCTAAACATGCAGTAACATTCTAAACGTTCTAAACATGCAGTAACGTTCTAAACGTTCTAAACATGCAGTAACGTTCTAAACGTTCTAAACATGCAGTAACGTTCTAAACATGCAGTAACATTCTAAACATTCAGTAACATTCTAAACATGCAGTAACGTTCTAAACATGCAGTAACATTCTAAACATGCAGTAACATTCTAAACATGCAGTAACATTCCAAACATTCTAAACATGCAGTAACATTCTAAACATGCAGTAACATTCTAAACATGCAGTAACATTCTAAACATGCAGTAACATTCTAAACATGCAGTAACATTCTAAACATGCAGTAACATTCTAAACATGCAGTAACATTCTAAACATTCTAAACATGCAGTAACATTCTAAACATGCAGTAACATTCTAAACATTCAGTAACATTCTAAACATGCAGTAACATTCTAAACATGCAGTAACATTCCAAACGTTCTAAACATGCAGTAACATTCTAAACATGCAGTAACATTCTAAACATGCAGTAACATTCTAAACATTCAGTAACATTCTAAACATGCAGTAACATTCTAAACATGCAGTAACATTCTAAACATGCAGTAACATTCTAAACATGCAGTAACATTCTAAACAGGCAGTAACATTCTAAACATTCAGTAACATTCCAAACGTTCTAAACATGCAGTAACATTCTAAACATGCAGTAACATTCTAAACATTCAGTAACATTCTAAACATGCAGTAACGTTCTAAACATGCAGTAACATTCTAAACATGCAGTAACATTCTAAACATGCAGTAACGTTCTAAACATGCAGTAACATTCTAAACATTCAGTAACATTCTAAACATGCAGTAACGTTCTAAACATGCAGTAACATTCTAAACATGCAGTAAACATTCTAAACATGCAGTAACATTCCAAACGTTCTAAACATGCAGTAACATTCTAAACATGCAGTAACATTCTAAACATGCAGTAACATTCTAAACATGCAGTAACATTCTAAACATGCAGTAACATTCTAAACATGCAGTAACATTCTAAACATGCAGTAACATTCTAAACATGCAGTAACATTCCAAACGTTCTAAACATGCAGTAACATTCTAAACATTCAGTAACATTCTAAACATGCAGTAACATTCTAAACATGCAGTAACATTCCAAACGTTCTAAACATGCAGTAACATTCTAAACATGCAGTAACATTCTAAACATGCAGTAACATTCCAAACGTTCTAAACATGCAGTAACATTTTAAACATGCAGTAACATTCTAAACATGCAGTAACGTTCTAAACATGCAGTAACGTTCTAACATGCAGTAACATTCCAAACATGCAGTAACATTCCAAACGTTCTAAACATGCAGTAACGTTCTAAACATGCAGTAACGTTCTAAACATTCAGTAACATTCTAAAACATGCAGTAACATTCCAAACGTTCTAAACATGCAGTAACATTCCAAACGTTCTAAACATGCAGTAACGTTCTAAACATGCAGTAACATTCTAAACATGCAGTAACGTTCTAAACATGCAGTAACATTCTAAACATGCAGTAACATTCTAAACATGCAGTAACATTCTAAACATGCAGTAACATTCTAAACATGCAGTAACATTCTAATCATTCAGTAACATTCTAAACATGCAGTAACGTTCTAAACATGCAGTAACATTCTAATCTTTCAGTAACATTCTAAACATGCAGTAACATTCTAAACATGCAGTAACATTCCAAACGTTCTAAACATGCAGTAACGCTCTAAACTTGCAGTAACATTCTAAACATGCAGTAACATTCCAAACGTTCTAAACATGCAGTAACATTCTAAACATGCAGTAACGTTCTAAACATGCAGTAACATTCCAAACGTTCTAAACATGCAGTAACGTTCTAAACATTCAGTAACGTTCTAAACATGCAGTAACATTCTAAACGTTCTAAACATGCAGTAACATTCTAAACATGCAGTAACGTTCTAAACATGCAGTAACATTCCAAACGTTCTAAACATGCAGTAACGTTCTAAACATTCAGTAACGTTCTAAACATGCAGTAACATTCAGTAACGTTCTAAAACATGCAGTAACATTCTAAACGTTCTAAACATGCAGTAACATTCTAAACGTTCTAAACATGCAGTAACGTTCTAAACGTTCTAAACATGCAGTAACGTTCTAAACGTTCTAAACATGCAGTAACGTTCTAAACATGCAGTAACATTCCAAACGTTCTAAACATGCAGTAACATTCCAAACGTTCTAAACATGCAGTAACGTTCTAAACATGCAGTAACGTTCTAAACATTCAGTAACATTCTAAACATGCAGTAACATTCTAAACATGCAGTAACATTCCAAACGTTCTAAACATGCAGTAACATTCCAAACGTTCTAAACATGCAAGTAACATTCTAAACATGCAGTACATTCTAAACATGCAGTAACATTCTAAACATGCAGTAACGTTCTAAACATGCAGTAACATTCTAAACATGCAGTAACGTTCTAAACATGCAGTAACATTCTAAACATGCCAGTAACATTCTAAACATGCAGTAACATTCTAAACATGCAGTAAACATTCTAAACATGCAGTAACATTCTAAACATGCAGTAACATTCTAAACATGCAGTAACGTTCTAAACATGCAGTAACATTCCAAACGTTCTAAACATGCAGTAACGTTCTAAACATGCAGTAACATTCTAAACATGCAGTAACATTCTAAACATGCAGTAACATTCTAAACATGCAGTAACATTCTAAACATGCAGTAACATTCTAAACATGCAGTAACATTCTAAACATGCAGTAACATTCTAAACATGCAGTAACATTCTAAACATGCAGTAACATTCTAATCATTCAGTAACATTCTAAACATGCAGTAACGTTCTAAACATGCAGTAACATTCTAAACATGCAGTAACATTCTAAACATGCAGTAACATTCTAAACATGCAGTAACATTCTAAACATGCAGTAATGTTGTAAACATGCAGTAACATTCTAAACATGCAGTAACAGAGTAACATTATTTTCAGATCAGGACAAACCAGAGAGTATAGTTTTGATCATTGATTAGACATGTTATTTGAAACAGTTTGACTTTGGATCCAAAATACTACCCAGACACACACACACACACACACACACACACAGTAATGGAATGTTTTGATGAGCATGATAATGACTGATTTTATACTATAAATGGCTTTGGTATAACCCTGCGTATCTCCAAAGCACTACCATGTGTATGTGTGTGAGTTTCAGCTTTGAGTGTTTGAGTGTGTTTGCCCTCTTGTGTACCTCAGATCCCACTGAGGTTTTGGAGCGTTCTCGAATTCATAGAAAAGAGAATAAAACGAAATAAAATTATAATTGTTTTTATAAGGGAGAAAGGTTAGCATATCTTTTCTGATCTCCTTCCATGATATTTATATAGAGTTAAAATGTCAAATGACATTAACATAATTAGGAGTCTTAAGGGACTTGATTGAATGCAGCCCAAGGTAGGCGTGCGTGTGTGTGTGTGTGTCTGTGTGTGTGTGTGTGTGTGTTACGCACACTCTGTAAAGCAAGAACCTAAATACCGAAAGATAGACTGAAAATCCCCAAAGAAAGACAGAAGCACAGAAAGAGGGAAGTGACATACAAGCTGATATCCTTGCCAGCATATCCTGAGACTAGAGACCCATATTCTGACCCTGGAGACTAGAGACCCATATTCTGACCCTGGAAACTAGAGACCCATATTCTGACCCTGGAGACTAGAGACCCATATTCTGACCCTGGAGACAATAGACCCATATTCTGATCCTGGAAACTAGAGACCCATATTCTGACCCTGGAAACTAGAGACCCATATTCTGACCCTGGAGACCAGAGACCCATATTCTGACCCTGGAGACTAGAGACCCATATTCTGACCCTGGAAACTAGAGACCCATATTCTGACCCTGGAGACCCATATTCTGACCCTGGAGACTAGAGACCCATATTCTGACCCTGGAAACTAGAGACCCATATTCTGACCCTGGAGACTAGAGACCCATATTCTGACCCTGGAGACTAGAGACCCATATTCTGACCCTGGAGAGTAGAGACCCATATTCTGACCCTGGAGACTAGAGACCCATATTCTGACCCTGGAGAGTAGAGACCCATATTCTGACCCTGGAGGCTCGAGACCCATATTCTGACCCTGGAGGCTCGAGACCCATATTCTGACCCTGGAGACTAGAGGCCCATATTCTGACCCTGGAGACTAGAGACCCATATTCTGACCCTGGAGACTAGAGACCCATATTGTGTCTTTCTAAACCCTATAAACTGTAGAGAGTAAGACCACAACTGGCCTGCTACTGTGTCTTTCTAGACCCTATAAACTGTAGAGAGTAAGACCACAACTGGCCTGCTACTGTGTCTTTCTAGACCCTATAAACTGTAGAGAGTAAGACCACAACTGGCCTGCTACTGTGTCTTTCTAGACCCTATAAACTGTAGAGAGTAAGACCACAACTGGCCTGCTACTGTGTCTTTCTAGACCCTATACACTGTAGAGAGGAAGACCACAACTGGCCTGCTACTGTGTCTTTCTAGACCCTATAAACTGTAGAGAGTAAGACCACAACTGGCCTGCTACTGTGTCTTTCTAGACCCTATACACTGTAGAGAGGAAGACCACAACTGGCCTGCTACTGTGTCTTTCTAGACCCTATAAACTGTAGAGAGTAAGACCACAACTGGCCTGCTACTGTGTCTTTCTAGACCCTATAAACTGTAGAGAGTAAGACCACAACTGGCCTGCTACTGTGTCTTTCTAGACCCTATAAACTGTAGAGAGGAAGACCACAACTGGCCTGCTACTGTGTCTTTCTAGACCCTATAAACTGTAGAGAGTAAGACCACAACTGGCCTGCTACTGTGTCTTTCTAGACCCTATAAACTGTAGAGAGTAAGACCACAACTGGCCTGCTACTGTGTCTTTCTAGACCCTATAAACTGTAGAGAGTAAGACCACAACTGGCCTGCTACTGTGTCTTTCTAGACCCTATAAACTGTAGAGAGTAAGACCACAACTGTCCTGCTACTGTGTCTTTCTAGACCCTATAAACTGTAGAGAGTAAGACCACAACTGGCCTGCTACTGTGTCTTTCTAGACCCTATAAACTGTAGAGAGTAAGACCACAACTGGCCTGCTACTGTGTCTTTCTAGACCCTATAAACTGTAGAGAGGAAGACCACAACTGGCCTGCTACTGTGTCTTTCTAGACCCTATAAACTGTAGAGAGGAAGACCACAACTGGCCTGCTCCTGTGTCTTTCTAGACCCTATAAACTGTAGAGAGGAAGACCACAACTGATCCCAAATGGGATGAAACATTCAAATCACAGGGGTTTGTTTTGCGCTGTTATCCAAATGACATTTTCAACCGCAGCCTAGAGTAGAATTGTGTACTCATCTGAGAACGATAATGCAATCATTAATTACATTGTGGGGTTGTAGGCTACTATAGTCAAGGTTAGGAATGATTGTCGTGTCTCTAAAACAAGGTGTATAAGGGGGTCTTTTTGAGCTGTGTGTTACTGTTGTTTCAATGGGCAATGATGCACCTGGACTGTCCACTGACTTATCAGCTATTCCTATTTATTTTTTACTCCACAATTCGTATTGGAAAATTGATCCAGCTCTGATGGCTTTTATGTGTGGTATGATTGCTGGTTAATCTAACGCAGATCTGGATAAACGATCCACCTACTGCTGTTGTCACTATGCATGGTGGATAGAGTGGCAGGAGAGAATGTTAGACTGGTAGACTATATTGACGTGTGGTATAGTAATAGGTAGACTGGTAGACTATATTGACCTGTGGTATAGTAATAGGTAGACTGGTAGACTATATTGACCTGTGGTATAGTAAAAGTTAGACTGGTAGACTATACTGACCTGTGGTATAGTAAAAGTTAGACTGGTAGACTATACTGACCTGTGGTATAGTAAAAGTTAGCACATGGAAAAAGTGTAGTGCTTAAGGGAATTACCAAAACACCTTGACATAGATGCAAGCAGATGAGGACATTAGTCTGTGTGGAAGACATTATATAGTGAAACCTGCACAAGAGTGAATGTAGAGCAGGGAAAAACACACTACCCTCCTATGTGACCAATAGAAACACACTACCCTCCTATGTGACCAATAGAAACACACTACCCTCCTATGTGACCAATAGAAACACACTACCCTCCTATGTGAGCAATACAAACACACTACCCTCCTATGTGACCAACAGAAACACACTACCCTCCTATGTGACCAATACAAACACACTACCCTCCTATGGCCCTCACCAAAACAAAAAGTTTAATTCCATAGAAGTTCTAGAATGAGAACAGTCTGAATTCCATAGAAGTTCTAGAATGAGAACAGTCTGAATTCCATAGAAGTTCTAGAATGAGAACAGTCTGAATTCCATAGAAGTTCTAGAATGAGAACTGTCTGAATTCCATAGAAGTTCTAGAATGAGAACTGTCTGAATTCCATAGAAGTTCTAGAATGAGAACAGTCTGAATTCCATAGAAGTTCTAGAATGAGAACAGTCTGAATTCCATAGAAGTTCTAGAATGAGAACAGTCTGAATTCCATAGAAGTTCTAGAATGAGAACTGTCTGAATTCCATAGAAGTTCTAGAAGGAGAACTGTTGAAACCCCACAGAGTTCTCCTGAACTTCCTGAGCACCTCTGCTGAATCCTCAGCTGTCTTCCTCTGTGTGTGTGTACAGTATGTGTGTTGTCTTCCAGCTGCCTTGGGGGGTGATGTCCTTATATGCAGGTCCCCTAATGTACTCCAGGTTTCTCTGACACGGTCATGGTTCTACTTAGGAACATCAGATGGTTATCATGAAACTAGCAATGAGAAGGAGCAGGGAAAGGGGACTCTACTATTCTCTTTTTTGTCCTCTTCTTGCCTCACCTCACCCCCTCTCCTCTCCACTCCCCTCTTCTCCCCTCCTCTCCCGTCTTCTCCCCTGCTCTCCTCTCCACTCCCCTCCCCTCCTCTCCACTCCCCTCTTCTCCCCTCCTCTCCACTCCCCTCCCCTCTTCTCCCCTCCCCTCCCCTCTTCTCCCCTCCTCTCCATTCCTCTCCACTCCCCTCCCCTCTTCTCCCCTCCTCTCCACTCCCCTCCACTCCCCTCCCCTCTTCTCCCCTCCTCTCCACTCCCCTCCCCTCTTCTCCCCTCCTCTCCCCTCCCCTCCTCTCTTCTCTTCTCCCCTCTTATCCCCTCCCCTCTTCTCCCCTCCTATCCCCTCCCCTCTTCTCCCCTCCTCTCCACTCCCCTCCCCTCTACTCCCCTCCTCTCCACTCTACTCCCCTCCTCTCCACTCCCCTCCCCTCTTCTCCCCTCCTCTCCACTCCCCTCCCCTCTACTCCCCTCCTCTCTTCTCCCCTCCCCTCTTCTCCCCTCTTCTCCCCTCCCCTCTTCTCTCCTCTTCTCCCCTCCACTCCCCTCTTCTCCCCTCCTCTCCACTCCCCTCCCCTCTACTCCCCTCCTCTCTTCTCCCCTCCCCTCTTCTCCCCTCCTCTCCACTCCCCTCCCCTCTTCTCCCCTCCCCTCTTCTCCACTCCCCTCCCCTCTTCTCCCCTCCCCTCTTCTCCCCTCTTCTCCCCTCTTCTCCCCTCCTCTCCACTCCCCTCCCCTCTTCTCTTCTCCCCTCCCCTCCCCTCCCCTCCCCTCCCCTCCCCTCCCCTCCCCTCCCCTCTTCTCCACTCCCCTCCCCTCTTCTCCCCTCCTCTCCACTCCCCTCCCCTCCTCTCCACTCCCCTCTTCTCCTCTCCACTCCCCTCCCCTCTTCTCCCCTCCTCTCCACTCACCTCTCCTCTTCTCCCCTCCTCTCCACTCCCCTCCCCTCTTCTCCACTCCTCTCCTCTCCACTCACCTCCTGACAAGGTAAAAATCTGTCGTTCTGCCCCTGAGCAAGGCAATTAACCCACTGTTCCCCGGGCGCCGAAGACGTGGATGTCGATTAAGGCAGACCGCACCTCTCTGATTCAGAGGCACATTTCAGTTGAATACATTTAGTTGGACAACTGACTAGGTATCCCCCCTTCTCTCTCTCCTCTCCTCTCCTCTCCTCTCCTCTCCTCTCCTCTCCTCTCCTCTCCTCTCCTCTCCTCTCCTCTCCTCTCCTCTCCTCTCCTCTCCTCTCCTCTCCTCTCCTCCCTCTCTCCGTGTGGTCCTAAGCTGTGTGTTGCGGTCTTAAGGTGGATTTGCTTCTACACACATGTTCTATTTCCCCGTGACCCCCAAACGACCTTTCACAGCAGAGGTGTTTGGGTAATGGCTTAGTGGACATTAGAACGAACACACACACACACACACACACACACACACACACACAGCCTAACATCAACACATAACTGTGTTAGCTAAACACTTATGCGGAAATGTCAAACTGAATGTCTGAATCATTTCAGGCATTTAGACAGACATTTTGAAAGACATTTCAGTTATTTAGACAGACATTTCAGACATTTAGATAGACATTTTGAAAGACATTTCAGTTATTTAGACAGACATTTCAGACATTTAGACAGACATTTCAGACAGACATTTAGACAGACATTTCAGACAGACATTTCAGACATTTAGACAGACATTTCAGGCATTTAGACACACATTTCAGGCATTTAGACACACATTTCAGACATTTAGACAGACATTTCAGGCATTTAGACAGACATTTACAGACATTTCAGACATTTAGACACACATTTCAGGCATTTAGACACACATTTCAGACATTTAGACAGACATTTCAGGCATTTAGACAGACATTTCAGACATTTAGACAGACATTTCAGACAGACATTTCAGACATTTAGACAGACATTTCAGGCATTTAGACAGACATTTCAGACATTTAGACAGACATTTCAGGCATTTAGACAGACATTTCAGACATTTAGACAGACATTTTGAAAGACATTTCAGTTATTTAGACAGACATTTCATACATTTAGACAGACATTTTAGGCATTTAGACAGACATTTCAGGCATTTAGACAGACATTTCAGGCATTTAGACACACATTTCAGGCATTTAGACAGACATTACAGGCATTTCAGACATTTAGACAGGCATTTCAGAAAGACATTTACAGAGATTTCATACATTTAGACACATTTCATACATTTAGACAGACATTTCATACATTTAGACAGACATTTCATACATTTAGACAGACATTTCATACATTTAGACAGACATTTTAGGCATTTAGACAGACATTTCAGGCATTTAGACACACATTTCAGGCATTTAGACAGACATTTCAGGCATTTAGACAGACATTTCAGACAGACATTTACAGACATTTAAGACATTTAGACAGACATTTCAGACATTTAGACAGACATTTCAGACAGACATTTACAGACATTTCAGACAGACATTTACAGACATTTCAGACATTTAGACAGACATTTCAGACAGACATTTCAGACATTTAGACAGACATTTCAGACAGACATTTAGACAGACATTTCAGACAGACAATTTGAAAGACATTTCAGTTATTTAGACAGACATTTCAGGAATTTAGACAGACATTTAGACAGACATTTCAGGCATTTAGACAGACATTTCATACATTTAGACAGACATTTTAGGCATTTAGACAGACATTTCATACATTTAGACAGACATTTCATACATTTAGACAGACATTTTAGGCATTTAGACAGACATTTCAGGCATTTAGACAGACATTTCAGGCATTTAGACACACATTTAGAAAGACATTTCAGGCATTTAGACAGACATTTCAGGCATTTAGACAGACATTTCAAACATTTAGTTCATTTAAAATACATTCTTCTCAGGGGACATGGTGTGTATGAATAGATCTGCATCCCAAATGACATCCTATTTCCTATGGACCCTGGTCTAAAATAGTGCACTATATAGGGAATAGGGTGCCAGCCCTGGTCTAAAGTAGTGATAGGGAATAGGTTGTTATAGGGCTCTGGTCTAAAGTAGTGCACTATATAGGGAATAGGTTGTTATAGGGCTCTGGTCTAAAGTAGTGCACTATATAGGGAATAGGTTGTTATAGGGCTCTGGTCTAAAGTAGTGCACTATATAGGGAATAGGTTGTTATAGGGCTCTGGTCTAAAGTAGTGCACTATATGGGGAATACGTCAGGTAGATCGCTCAAGATTGTCTTCGAAAATGGGCATATGTCCATGTCCTGAGGACATCAGGAAATTCCTTCAAAACCGGCCACTGATGCTGAATGAACAGAAGGATGCTGAATGAACAGAATGATGCTGAGCACAAAGACACATAACTATCATATACCCTAATAACTATCTCTCTTCTGTATATCATCCCCACTGGCTGTTTTGGCAGACTCCCTAATAACTCTGCTACTTCTGGTTTTACCAACAAACAGAAAACATTTTTAGCAACAAAAAAAAACACTCTAAAGATCTGGAACCAGTCTAGTTGTCACTTTGGATTGCAAACCTATTCATGAAGGGCCCTTTTACTCAGAAACCACATTTTCCATCCATCCTTCTCATCTGGTTTAACCTTGGCATCAAATCATTTAATGATTTATATGATCGATGGCATGTTCACATCGTTACAAAAACTCTCAGCTACCGAATCCCCCTGAGCTGACAAGGTACAAATCTGTCGTTCTGCCCCTGAACAAGGCAGTTAACCCACTGTTCCCCGGTAGGCCGTCATTGTACATAAGAATTTGTTTTTAACTGACTTGCCTGGTTCAATAAAGATACAATAAAATAAAGAATCCACTCTTCTTATATTTTCCAAACATGGTTTTCATCAAAATCCCCCACCGCACTCATTGGACTAAACTGTATCCTGATGTCGACCCTGTTTGAGACTGATGTCGAAGACTGATGTCGAAAAGCTCTTGCTTCACTGTTTCTTCAGGAAATCTCCTCCTGATTTTACTTCTGGATGGAAATCTCCTCCTGATTTTACTTCTGGGTGGAAATCTCCTCCTGATTTTACTTCTGGGTGGAAATATCCTCCTCATTTTACTTCTGGGTGGAAATCTCCTGATTTTACTTCTGGATGGAAATCTCCTCCTGATTTTACTTCTGGGTGGAAATATCCTCCTCATTTTACTTTGGGTGGAAATCTCCTCCTGATTTTACTTCTGGGTGGAAATCTCCTGATTTTACTTCTGGGTGGATATCTCCTCCTGATTTTACTTCTGGGTGGAAATCTCCTGATTTTACTTCTGAGTGGAAATCTCCTCCTCATTTTACTTCTGGTGGAAATCTCCTCCTGATTTTACTTCTGAGTGGAAATCTCCTGATTTGACTTCTGAGTGGAAATCTCCTCCTCATTTTACTTCGGGTGGAAATCTCCTCCTGATTTTACTTCTGGGTGGAAATCTCCTGATTTTACTTCTGGGTGGAAATCTCCTGATTTTACTTCTGGGTGGAAATCTCCTCCTGATTTTACTTCTGAGTGGAAATCTCCTCCTGATTTTACTTCTGAGTGGAAATCTCCTCCTGATTTTACTTCTGGGTGGAAATCTCCTCCTGATTTTACTTCTGGGTGGAAATCTCCTCCTGATTTTACTTCTGGGTGGAAATCTCCTCCTGATTTTACTTCTGGGTGGAAATCTCCTCCTCATTTTACTTCTGGGTGGAAATCTCCCCCTGATTTTACTTCTGAGTGGAAATCTCCTCCTGATTTTACTTCGGGTGGAAATCTCCTCCTGATTTTACTTCGGGTGGAAATCTCCTCCTGATTTTACTTCTGAGTGGAAATCTCCTCCTGATTTTACTTTGGGTGGAAATCTCCTCCTCATTTTACTTCTGGGTGGAAATCTCCTCCTGATTTTACTTCGGGTGGAAATCTCCTCCTGATTTTACTTCTGGGTGGAAATCTCCTCCTGATTTTACTTCTGGGTGGAAATCTCCTGATTTTACTTCTGGGTGGAAATCTCCTCCTGATTTTACTTCTGGGTGGAAATCTCCTGATTTTACTTCTGAGTGGAAATCTCCTCCTCATTTTACTTCTGGTGGAAATCTCCTCCTGATTTTACTTCTGAGTGGAAATCTCCTGATTTGACTTCTGAGTGGAAATCTCCTCCTCATTTTACTTCGGGTGGAAATCTCCTCCTGATTTTACTTCTGGGTGGAAATCTCCTCCTGATTTTACTTCTGGGTGGAAATCTCCTGATTTTACTTCTGGGTGGAAATCTCCTCCTGATTTTACTTCTGAGTGGAAATCTCCTCCTGATTTTACTTCTGAGTGGAAATCTCATCCTGATTTTACTTCTGGGTGGAAATCTCCTCCTGATTTTACTTCTGGGTGGAAATCTCCTCCTGATTTTACTTTGGGTGGAAATCTCCTCCTGATTTTACTTCTGGGTGGAAATCTCCTCCTCATTTTACTTCTGGGTGGAAATCTCCCCCTGATTTTACTTCTGAGTGGAAATCTCCTCCTGATTTTACTTCGGGTGGAAATCTCCTCCTGATTTTACTTCGGGTGGAAATCTCCTCCTGATTTTACTTCTGAGTGGAAATCTCCTCCTGATTTTACTTTGGGTGGAAATCTCCTCCTCATTTTACTTCTGGGTGGAAATCTCCTCCTGATTTTACTTCTGGGTGGAAATCTCCTCCTCATTTTACTTCTGGGTGGAAATCTCCTCCTCATTTTACTTCTGGGTGGAAATCTCCTCCTGATTTTACTTCTGAGTGGAAATCTCCTGATTTTACTTCTGAGTGGAAATCTCCTGATTTGACTTCTGAGTGGAAATCTCCTCCTCATTTTACTTCGGGTGGAAATCTCCTCCTGATTTTACTTTGGGTGGAAATCTCCTCCTGATTTTACTTCGGGTGGAAATCTCCTCCTGATTTTTCTTCGGGTGGAAATCTCCTCCTGATTTTACTTCGGGTGGAAATCTCCTCCTGATTTTACTTCGGGTGGAAATCTCCTCCTGATTTTACTTCGGGTGGAAATCTCCTCCTGATTTTACTTCTGGGTGGAAATCTCCTCCTGATTTTACTTTGGGTGGAAATCTCCTCCTGATTTTACTTCTGGGTGGAAATCTCCTCCTGACTTTACTTCTGGGTGGAAATCTCCTGATTTTACTTCTGGGTGGAAATCTCCTCCTGATTTTTCTTCGGGTGGAAATCTCCTCCTGATTTTACTTCTGGGTGGAAATCTCCCCTTGACTTTACTTCTGGGTGGAAATCTCCTGATTTTACTTCTGGGTGGAAATCTCCTCCTGATTTTTCTTCGGGTGGAAATCTCCTCCTGATTTTACTTCTGGGTGGAAATCTCCTCCTGACTTTACTTCTGGGTGGAAATCTCCTGATTTTACTTCTGGGTGGAAATCTCCTCCTGATTTTACTTCTGGGTGGAAATCTCCTCCTGATTTTACTTCTGGGTGGAAATCTCCTCCTGATTTTACTTCTGAGTGGAAATCTCCTCCTGATTTTACTTCTGGGTGGAAATCTCCTCCTCATTTTACTTCTGGGTGGAAATCTCCTCCAGATTTTACTTCGGGTGGAAATCTCCTCCTGATTTTACTTCTGGTGGAAATCTCCTCCTGATTTTACTTCTGAGTGGAAATCTCCTCCTGATTTTACTTCTGGGTGGAAATCTCCTCCTGATTTTACTTCTGGGTGGAAATCTCCTGATTTTACTTCTGGGTGGAAATCTCCTCCTGATTTTACTTCTGAGTGGAAATCTCCTCCTGATTTTACTTCGGGTGGAAAACTCCTCCTGATTTTACTTCGGGTGGAAATCTCCTCCTGATTTTTCTTCGGGTGGAAATCTCCTCCTGATTTTACTTTGGGTGGAAATCTCCTCCTGATTTTACTTCTGGGTGGAAATCTCCTCCTGACTTTACTTCTGGGTGGAAATCTCCTGATTTTACTTCTGGGTGGAAATCTCCTCCTGATTTTTCTTCGGGTGGAAATCTCCTCCTGATTTTTCTTCGGGTGGAAATCTCCTCCTGATTTTACTTCTGGGTGGAAATCTCCTCCTGACTTTACTTCTGGGTGGAAATCTCCTGATTTTACTTCTGGGTGGAAATCTCCTCCTGATTTTACTTCTGGGTGGAAATCTCCTCCTGATTTTACTTCTGGGTGGAAATCTCCTCCTGATTTTACTTCTGAGTGGAAATCTCCTCCTGATTTTACTTCTGGGTGGAAATCTCCTCCTCATTTTACTTCTGGGTGGAAATCTCCTCCAGATTTTACTTCGGGTGGAAATCTCCTCCTGATTTTACTTCTGGTGGAAATCTCCTCCTGATTTGACTTCTGAGTGGAAATCTGATTTTACTTCGGGTGGAAATCTCCTCCTGATTTTTCTTCGGGTGGAAATCTCCTCCTGATTTTACTTCTGGGTGGAAATCTCCTCCTGATTTTACTTCTGGGTGGAAATCTCCTCCTGATTTTACTTCTGGGTGGAAATCTCCTCATTTTACTTCTGGGTGGAAATCTCCTCATTTTACTTCTGGGTGGAAATCTCTTCCTGATTTTACTTCTGAGTGGAAATATCCTCCTGATTTTACTTCTGAGTGGAAATCTCCTCCTGATTTTACTTCTGAGTGGAAATCTCCTCCTGATTTTACTTCTGAGTGGAAATCTCCTCCTGATTTTACTTCTGGGTGGAAATCTCCTCCTCATTTTACTTCTGGGTGGAAATCTCCTGATTTTACTTCTGGGTGGAAATCTCCTCCTGATTTTTCTTCGGGTGGAAATCTCCTCCTGATTTTACTTCTGGGTGGAAATCTCCTCCTGACTTTACTTCTGGGTGGAAATCTCCTGATTTTACTTCTGGGTGGAAATCTCCTCCTGATTTTACTTCTGGGTGGAAATCTCCTCCTGATTTTACTTCTGGGTGGAAATCTCCTCCTGATTTTACTTCTGAGTGGAAATCTCCTCCTGATTTTACTTCTGGGTGGAAATCTCCTCCTCATTTTACTTCTGGGTGGAAATCTCCTCCAGATTTTACTTCGGGTGGAAATCTCCTCCTGATTTTACTTCTGGTGGAAATCTCCTCCTGATTTTACTTCTGGTGGAAATCTCCTCCTGATTTTACTTCTGAGTGGAAATCTCCTCCTGATTTTACTTCTGGGTGGAAATCTCCTCGTGATTTTACTTCTGGGTGGAAATCTCCTGATTTTACTTCTGGGTGGAAATCTCCTCCTGATTTTACTTCTGAGTGGAAATCTCCTCCTGATTTTACTTCGGGTGGAAAACTCCTCCTGATTTTACTTCGGGTGGAAATCTCCTCCTGATTTTACTTTGGGTGGAAATCTCCTCCTGATTTTACTTCTGGGTGGAAATCTCCTCCTGACTTTACTTCTGGGTGGAAATCTCCTGATTTTACTTCTGGGTGGAAATCTCCTCCTGATTTTTCTTCGGGTGGAAATCTCCTCCTGATTTTTCTTCGGGTGGAAATCTCCTCCTGATTTTACTTCGGGTGGAAATCTCCTCCTGATTTTACTTCTGGGTGGAAATCTCCTCCTGACTTTACTTCTGGGTGGAAATCTCCTGATTTTACTTCTGGGTGGAAATCTCCTCCTGATTTTACTTCTGGGTGGAAATCTCCTCCTGATTTTACTTCTGGGTGGAAATCTCCTCCTGATTTTACTTCTGAGTGGAAATCTCCTCCTGATTTTACTTCTGGGTGGAAATCTCCTCCTCATTTTACTTCTGGGTGGAAATCTCCTCCAGATTTTACTTCGGGTGGAAATCTCCTCCTGATTTTACTTCTGGTGGAAATCTCCTCCTGATTTGACTTCTGAGTGGAAATCTGATTTTACTTCGGGTGGAAATCTCCTCCTGATTTTTCTTCGGGTGGAAATCTCCTCCTGATTTTACTTCTGGGTGGAAATCTCCTCCTGATTTTACTTCTGGGTGGAAATCTCCTCCTGATTTTACTTCTGGGTGGAAATCTCCTCATTTTACTTCTGGGTGGAAATCTCCTCATTTTACTTCTGGGTGGAAATCTCTTCCTGATTTTACTTCTGAGTGGAAATATCCTCCTGATTTTACTTCTGAGTGGAAATCTCCTCCTGATTTTACTTCTGAGTGGAAATATCCTCCTGATTTTACTTCTGAGTGGAAATCTCCTCCTGATTTTACTTCTGAGTGGAAATCTCCTCCTGATTTTACTTCTGAGTGGAAATCTCCTCCTGATTTTACTTCTGGGTGGAAATCTCCTCCTCATTTTACTTCTGGGTGGAAATCTCCTCCAGATTTTACTTCGGGTGGAAATCTCCTCCTGATTTTACTTCACAAAACATAGACTGCCCACCCCAACTCACGCCCTGACCATACTAAATGAAGACAAAACAAAGGAAATAAAGGTCAGAACGTGACATCCACACTACTTGTATTAGATTTGTATTTCATTTATCTGCCTGTTTGTTTAATATTATTATTATATTAATATTAGAATTGTTCATTTTAAAGAAGTTTATTTTATTTTAATCTGTTGTTATTGTTGTTTTGTTATAAAAGTATTATTTAAGAATTTCATTTTGTTTTGTATTGGCATATTACATTCCAACCTTTAAAATCACATAATATATTTATATATATTTTATAGGTCGACAAGAAAAAGAAAAAAAAGTGGTGTTATGGGGTGTATGGTGTTGTGGGGTGTATGGTGTTGTGGGGTGTATGGTGTTATGGGGTGTATGGTGTTGTGGGGTGTATGGTGTTGTGGGGTGTATGGTGTTGTGGGGTGTATGGTGTTGTGGGGTGTATGGTGTTGTGGGGTGTATGGTGTATGGTGTTGTGGGTTGTATGGTGTTATGGGGTGTATGGTGTTGTGGGGTGTATGGTGTTGTGGGGTGTATGGTGTTATGGGGTGTATGGTGTTGTGGGTTGTATGGTGTATGGTGTTGTGGGGTGTATGGTGTTGTGGGTTGTATGGTGTTGTGGGGTGTATGGTGTATGGTGTTGTGGGGTGTATGGTGTTATGGGGTGTATGGTGTTGTGGGGTGTATGGTGTTGTGGGATGTATGGTGTTGTGGGGTGTATGGTGTTGTGGGGTGTATGGTGTTGTTGGGTGTATGATGTTGTGGGGTGTATGGTGTTATGGGGTGTATGGTGTTATGGGGTGTATGGTGTATGGTGTTGTGGGTTGTATGGTGTTATGGGGTGTATGGTGTTGTGGGGTGTATGGTGTTATGGGGTGTATGGTGTTGTGGGTTGTATAGTGTATGGTGTTGTGGGGTGTATGGTGTATGGTGTTGTGGGTTGTATGGTGTTATGGGGTGTATGGTGTTGTATGGTGTTATGGGGTGTATGGTGTTGTTGGGTGTATGGTGTTGTGGGGTGTATGGTGTTGTGGGGTGTATGGTGTTGTGGGGTGTATGGTGTTATGGGGTATATGGTGTATGGTGTTGTGGGGTGTATGGTGTTATGGGGTGTATGGTGTTGTGGGGTATATGGTGCTATGAGATGTATGGTGTTGTGGGGTGTATGGTGTTGTATGGTGTATGGTATTGAGAGGTGTATGTTGTTATGGGGTGTATGGTGTTGTGGGGTGTATGGTGTTATGGGGTATATGGTGTTGTGGGGTATATGGTGCTATGAGATGTATGGTGTTGTGGGGTGTATGGTGTTGTATGGTGTATGGTATTGAGAGGTGTATGTTGTTATGGGGTGTATGGTGTTATAGGGTGTATGGTGTTGTATGGTGTATGGTAATGTGGGGTGTATGGTGTTATGGGGTGTATGGTGTTATGGGGTGTATTGTGTTGTGAGGTGTATGGTGTTATGGGGTGTTATGGGGTTTATGTTGTTATGGGGTGTATGGTGTTGTATGGTGTATGGTAATGTGGGGTGTATGGTGTTATGGGGTGTATGGTGTTATGGGGTTTATGTTGTTATGGGGTGTATGGTGTTGTATGGTGTTGTGGGGTGTATGGTGTTGTGGGGTGTATGATGTTATGGGGTGTATGGTGTTATAGGGTGTATGGTGTTATGGGGTGTATGGTGTTGTGAGGTGTATGGTGTTGTGAGGTGTATGCTGTTGTGGGGTGTATGGTGTTGTGGGTTGTATGGTGTTATGGGGTGTATTCTGTTATCTAGTGTGTGTATGAACCATATCTGCTATATTTGTGTCAACCGAGGAATTGTATATTCATTTATTTTTCCTTTATTTTACCTTTAACTAGGCAAGTCAGTTAAGAACAAATTCTTATTTACAATGACGGCCTAGGAACAGTGGGTTAACTGCCTCGTTCAGGGGCAGAACAACAGATTTTTACCTTGTCAGCTCCGAGGATTCGATCCCAGCAACCATTTGGTTACCGGCCCAACGCGCTAGCCACTAGGCTACCTGCCACCCCATGTATATGCACCAAATATAGTTTAGAAAGACTGATATAAACATATGAGGTACTCATAAGTTATAATATATACCATAACAGAGTTGAAAAGAGTGATTAAATGAGGTATACAAATTTGTAGTCTACGTTTGACAGTTTTAATCTTACTCACTTGAACTTCCATCGACCTTGGCAACATACACTGGCTTCAAGCCACCTGCAATGACTGTTGTGCCCGCTAGGCAGCAGTGTAGGGCCGTGGGTAATACTTATATATTTCATCTCTGACTCGGATGGTCAGAGATGACATAGCAGAGAGAGAGAGAGAAGCAGAGATGACATAGCAGAGACAGGGAAGCAGAGAGTGAGAGAAAGAGAGAGCGAGAGTAGCAAAGATTCAGAGCAGAAAGGGAGAGAGAAAGAGGCAGAGCAGAAAGGGAGAGAGAGAGATTCCTGGTATGTCTTAGAAAAATATCATAAAAAGAAAAAAGCACAGAAACCCTCTCTCTTCATTCAGGGCAAACACACGGCAAGCTTTCTTTGGCTAAGAGAGGATGGAGAGAATAATAGAGACAGGATGGAGAGAGGGAGAGAGAGAGAGAGAGAGAGAGAGAGGGAGAGAGAAAGGTAGAGGATGGGAGAGAGAGAGAGAGAGAGAGAGAGAGAGAGAGAGAGAGAGAGAGAGGGGGAGAGAGAATGGAGAGAATAATAGAGACAGGATGGAGAGGGAGGATGGAGAGAGAGAGAGGATGGAGAGAGAGAGAGAGGATGGAGAGAGAGAGGGGGGAGAGAATAATAGAGACAGGATGGAGAGGGAGGATGGAGAGAGAGAGGGGGGGGGATGGAGAGAGAGAGGGGGGGGAGAGGATGGAGAGAGATAGAGAGGGGGGAGAGGATGGAGAGAATAATAGAGACAGGATGGAGAGGGAGAGAGATAGAGAGGAGAGGGGGAGAGAAAGAGAGAGGGGAGACCCTGGCTGTCCAGAGTTTTTTTTTTTCCGCAGACAAACTGACATATGTTGGAATGAATGGGATGGTGTGTGTCTGTGTGTGTGTGTCTGTGTGTCTGTGTGTGTGTGTGTGTGTGTGTGTGTGTGTGTGTGTGTGTGTGTGTGTGTGTGTGTGTGTGTGTGTGTGTGTGTGTGCAGCACCAGAGTTTGCGAATGCACCAATTGAACATTGAGGCGCGGGGTCAGGACATCGCAGTGCTGCTCGGGCCTGTCTCATCTCAGGGCTCGAGCTGGGACGTGAGCCGTTACCTATTCACAGAATAATAACGGTCGTCACAAGGCGAACCGTGTGTGTCTGTGTATTCTAGGTTATTGGTTGAAATATAAGATATGACACTTGCCATTGTGAAGAAGGAGAGAAGAACTTACCTTCACCACTATACCAGTATGATTAACCTGATGCCTATAAACACATCAATTAATTAACACTTTAATGACAATAGGCTACATCTTAACATGTAGTTGCTGTTCATAATCTTTCTGTGTAATTTGAAGAGTCTATCCTCATATTTGGCCTTCAGTTCCAAGCAATGAAACAAATCCCGTTACGCACCCGAGTGGGAAATATTGGTAAGAAAAACTGTTGGAGCCACGCGCTGTGTTCCAAATCAGACAACATTCTAAATGGTCTCTTTATAATAAATAACTATAAATAAGTATAGCTAAATAAATGAATCAATAAAAACGTCATCACCATCATCATATGCCCATTCGCACAGTTATTGGCGAATATGTCTGATTCAATGTAAGTGTATGGATCCCACACCCAGGCGAGAGGTTCGCAGTAGCGGGAACCCCCCCCCCCTCCCCCCGTCTCTCGGGCGGGCCGCCAGGTCCCGCACGCTCCAACCCCGTCTTGTTCACTTTCCACCCCGCCTCGGAGAGAGAGGTGGGGAGGAGTTGGGCGTGTGTAGTCTGGTGTGTATGGTGGGGTTAGAGGGATGGGGGTGGGCGCCGGAGAGGGGGGGGGGGGGGGGGGTCTCTAGCTTGCCTAGCCGTCTCGTAGTTACGTGGGGAGGTGTTGCGGGGGGTTGGGGGGAACCGCTCTCTCTCGCTCCAACCCTGGCTGCCTGCCGGCGCGCAGCCTGCCTGTTACTATATAAACACATACTGAGAGAGGCTGCCTGCGCTTCCCACTACACACACTCAGAGAAACCTGTATGTGAAAGACAGATGGAGTTCGAGAGGGACAGAGAGAGAGTGACACGACAGAGAGTGTGTGTGTGAGTGAGAGAACGAACGCTACTAGTTGGGAAAGAAGGTATAGAGAGACAGGGGAGACGACTAACGGTTGCCTAAAGCAGCATCAGAAGACTCGGTGACGGTCTCTCTCTGGCTCCACCGGGCTCCCGCGCGCTCTGCTGCAAGAACTAACTGCAAAACGGATTATTTAATTTTGTAATTTTTTTAAAATGTATTTTTCTCTTCGTCTGCTTCTTGAATAACACTTTATTTTACAATCTTGAGAAAGATTTAAGCAGGTATAATACGTGTTTTTTTTTGGCGGAATAGAGGGAGAGGGGTTATTCTGGGAAGGTTTTCCTCTACTTTCCATTTCTTGTAACTTTTTTAAAAGAAAAGCCCCAGTTTATTTTCAGAATACTTTCCGAGACTCGCTCACTGTTTCCACGTGCGCTCTGAGAGCGGGACAAATAACTGTCAAACGGATCTTTTTTTTATCCCGTATTGTTATATTTTCTTATTTAGGGAAATTGACCTACAAAAATCGAACCAAAAATGAGATTTCAAACGTTAATTCATCAGTTTCCACTCTCGATGAATGCTTTCCTTCATTAAAGTTATTGAAGGTGACGTTTTTTAAAAGGACTTTGTAACATATTTCTTTACACACTGATTGATAACCTTGGAACTGCGAGAGGGGAGAGAGTTCAGCGCGTCATCTCCATTGAATTGTTATCTATTTCAACGAGAACAAAAACTAGCATTTTTATAGTTATTTATTTCATAATCAATCAATTACAATCAATCAAATCATTTTTATCGATAACCATCGATATATTGATTGATCATCCTCAGAGCATTTCCAATTCCTTATAACTCAACTTCCCTGCACGGTGGTGAGATCAGTGATTTCCTCCTCCCCTCCACCACCATCACCCAGACACCGACCCTTCCTCGCCATGCTATTCGATAACTTTGACCTGGTTTCAGCCTTGGCCACGCTAGCGGCCTGCGTGGTGTCCATGGTCCTCCTCCTAGTTGTGTCCCAGCAACTCTGGCAGCTCCGATGGACGTCGACCCGGGATAAGAACTGCAAGCTGCCGATGCCCAAAGGTTCCATGGGGTTCCCCATCATAGGAGAAACCTGCCACTGGCTCGTCCAGGTAAGACCGTTACAATATGTCTCTCTCTCCCTCTGTCTTTCTGTCTGTGATCGTTTTGTGGGTCTGTGGATGATTGCGGGTCTCTTTTTAAAAAAATTTTTTACGCACGTGTCTCTGTCTGTCAGTGGGTGTTTCTAGCCATGTGGAGGTGTGCGGGTCCACGAGGTTCATCTCCCTCTGGTCTTTTCTTCTTCTTCTGTTGGATGACAATACCTGTTCCACGTCCAGTTAGTCATTTAATACACTCACATCGGATGTGTATCCTACACTCACTACACGGCCATGTGCGTCATTTTTGTTTGTTTGTTGTTGATGTTATTTATCCTTATATAAGATTGAGTTCATGGTTAGGAGGTTAACGGTCAGGGAGGGGGGGGGCAGGGTAGACTAGGTGTTAATTAAGGTGAGAGTTGGTCTCTCTCTGTCCCCCCCCCCCCCCCCCCCCCTGTCTCTGTGCCTCCCTAGACCGGCTCCCTCTCCTCGGTCTCTGTGTCTCCCTAGACCGGCTCCCTCTCCTCGGTCTCTGTGTCTCCCTAGACCGGCTCCCTCCCCTCTCCTAGCTGTCCCCGAGTCGCTTTAGCGCAACGTCTAAATGTAGTATTTTGGAAGCGTCAAGTTACTGAAACACGAACCATTTTTTCTATTGTGAATGTGTGTGCACAGTCGTGCGTAATAGTTGTGTGAATGAAATATTTGGCAACTTATCCACGGCTTGTTTATATTGGTCACTCTAGCGCAGGCTAGAATTCATATCACGACCCATAAGCATGAAGAACTTGGCTTTTTATTAAAGTGTTCAAACTACTAAACAGAATTTCATTCAACTTTAATGGATCCGTCACACAGTCAGTAGCTTCTTAATAGGTCCCATCAGCGTGATATGAACAAGATCGATAAAAAGGTTGCGCGTGGGGGGGGGGGGGGGGGGGGGGGGGGGGGGGGGTTAATATAATAGTGAACGTGTCGTTTTAAAAAGTGATTAGATTCATAGAACGACCCCGCGAGGCTGCACGTGAGTCCCGTCACTAAAGCTGCACTTGTCAGCGCGCTGATGTGTCCCAGGAGCGCGCGCACACACGCACAGAGCGAGAGAGCAAGACGGCACGTTGTGTGGGGCTTGAACTCTCGGTGCTCCGCTCCCTGCGTGCGCTTTCATTTATACACGGTGCGACGCGTTCCCGGAATGCGCCGGGGACGAACCGCGGCCAAGTTTATAGAGAGGGAGAGAAAACATTAAAATCTCTCTCTCTCGCTCTCTCGCTTGGACAACTGACTTGTCAGTTAGGCTAAAACATGGAAAACCAGGCAATACAATGACACGTTTCTTTGGGTAAGTTTTCAGCTGTGCGCAGGGTAATAACTGCTATTAGTCACAGATATCCCCCCAAATCCAGTCCCTAGAGGTCAAAACGCAAAACTGGAACAGTGTGTGTTATATAATGTTTCCAAGTAAAAAGCTTTGAAATGTGTCTGAATGCACTGAGATGCTTGTTGCTTCCATGCTTCAGAGAGAGAGAATATATATATATAGAGAGAGAGACAGTTTGCCAGCTGTGTGTGTGTCTCTGTGTGTCTGTGTGTCTCTGTGTGTGTCTCTGTCTGTGTGTCTCTGTCTGTGTGTCTCTGTCTGTGTGTCTCTGTGTGTGTGTGTCTCTGTGTGTGTGTGTGTCTCTGTGTGTGTCTGTGTGTGTTTGTGTGTCTCTGTGTGTGTGTTTGTGTGTGTGTGTCTGTGTGTGTGTGTGTCTCTGTGTGTGTGTGTCTCTGTGTGTGTCTGTGTGTGTTTGTGTGTCTGTGTGTGTGTGTGTCTCTGTGTGTGTCTGTGTGTGTGTGTGTCTCTGTGTGTGTGTGTGTCTCTGTGTGTGTCTGTGTGTGTTTGTGTGTCTCTGTGTGTGTGTTTGTGTGTGTGTGTCTGTGTGTGTGTGTGTCTCTGTGTGTGTGTGTCTCTGTGTGTTTGTGTGTCTCTGTGTGTGTGTCTCTGTGTGTGTGTGTTTAAGTACTGTGTGCGTATTAGTGTGCATGCATCGTGTGTGTGTGTGTGTGTGTGTGTGTGTGTGTGTGTGTGTGTCTGTGTGTGTGTGTCTCTGTGTGTTTGTGTGTCTCTGTGTGTGTGTTTGTGTGTGTGTGTGTGTGTGTGTCTGTGTGTGTGTGTGTCTCTGTGTGTGTGTGTCTCTGTGTGTTTGTGTGTCTGTGTGTGTGTCTGTGTGTGTGTGTGTCTCTGTGTGTGTGTGTTTAAGTACTGTGTGCGTATTAGTGTGCATGCATCGTGTGTGTGTGTGTGTGTGCATTTGATTGATATATTTAAAAACAATCACATCAGAAGAGAAACCGTGCACCTCCAGCCAAACTCCCTTCACTTCTCATTTACTTCGAGGGAAACGTCCTGATGGTTAGTTCTACCTCTCTGCCAGGGTTAACGGGAGACGGGTGTGTGTGTCTGCTACCGTGCAAGCTCCCGGTAAATCGATCCGCTTACTCACCCCCCCCCCCCCTCCATCTCTGCCACGTCATCCTATCTCTCAAAAACTCACCCTTCACCACATAAACACAGTCACACACACACACACACACACACACACACACACACACACACACAGAGACATTAATCCATGTTTCTCATGTTCCAAATGTCAAATTTCAAAGTGTTTTATGTTTTATGTTAGTTCTGGAATATTAAAGTTAGGAATGAACTCTGAAAGGTTTAGATAAAGGTTAAGGTTTGGGACAAAAAACTCAAAAACAACTTTCTATTGGTGGATTCAAACATGCAACATTTTCACACAACGCCATAGAACAACCGAAACTGAAGGCAACAATGCTCACAGTTGTCACTAGAGGCCAGAGACAACGGCATCTCCACATGTCCTCGGAGGGATGGATGTGGTATTGTGACCGGCTGAGAGAGAGAGGGCCGTATGTGTCAGTGTTTCTGAATGATGTCATAACCTTCATGTCCGTGTCATTAATGTCATGGCTCTGTTCTTCTGGTCACCGTCAGTCTGTTCTTACGCACACACATACACACACACACACGCACACACACACACGCACACGCACACGCACACGCACGCACGCACGCACGCACGCACACACACACACAAACACACACACACACACACACACACACACACACACACACACACACACACACACACACACACACACACACACACACACTCACACTCACACTCACACACACACCCGCACTCACACACACTCACACACACACACTCACACACACACACACAAACACGCACTACAACCATAAAACTAGACAATACGGACTACTGACTACAACCCCCAACTAGACAATACAGACTACTGACAACAACCCCCCCAACTAGAATATACAGACTACTGACAACAACCCCCCAACTAGACAATACAGACTGCTGACTACAACCCCCCAACTAGACAATACAGACTACTGACTACAACCAAGACAATACTGACTACAACCATCCAACTCGACAATACAGACTACTGACTACAACCCCCCAACTAGACAATACAGACTAATGACTACAAACATACAACTCGACAATACAGACTACTGACTACAACCCCCCAACTAGACAATACAGACTGCTGACTACAACCATACAACTACACAATACAGACTACTGACTACAACCATACAACTACACAATACAGACTACTGACTACAACCCCCCAACTAGAAAATACAGACTACTGACTATAACCCCCCAACTAGACAATATAGACTACGGACTACAACCCCCAACTAGACAATACAGACTGCTGACTACAACCATACAACTAGACAATACAGACTACTGACTACAACAATCCAACTAGACAATAGACTGCTGACTACAACTAGACAATAGAGACTGCTGACTACAACTAGACAATACAGACTACTGACTACAACTAGACAATACAGACTACTGACTACAACTAGACAATACAGACTGCTGACTACAACTAGACAATACAGACTGCTGACTACAACTAGACAATACAGACTGCTGACTACAACTAGACAATACAGACTGCTGACTACAACTAGACAATACAGACTGCTGACTACAACCATCCAACTAGACAATACAGACTGCTGACTACAACTAGACAATACAGACTGCTGACTACAACTAGACAATACAGACTGCTGACTACAACTAGACAATACAGACTGCTGACTACAACTAGACAATACAGACTGCTGACTACAACTAGACAATACAGACTGCTGACTACAACTAGACAATACAGACTACAGCCATACAACTAGACAATACAGACTGCTGACTACAACTAGACAATACAGACTACTGACTACAACTAGACAATACAGACTGCTGACTACAACTAGACAATACAGACTACAGCCATACAACTAGACAATACAGACTACTGACTACAACCATACAACTAGACAATACAGAATACTGACTACAACAATCCAACTAGACAATACTGACTACAACCATCCAACTAGACAATACAGAATACTGACTACAACAATCCAACTAGACAATACAGAATACTGACTACAACCATACAACTAGACAATACAGACTACAGCCATACAACTAGACAATACAGAATACTGACTACAACCATCCAACTAGACAATACAGAATACTGACTACAACCATACAACTAGACAATACAGACTACAGCCATACAACTAGACAATACAGACTACAGCCATACAACTAGACAATACAGACTACTGACTACAACCATACAACTAGACAATACAGAATACTGACTACAACAATCCAACTAGACAATACTGACTACAACCATCCAACTAGACAATACAGAATACTGACTACAACAATCCAACTAGACAATACAGAATACTGACTACAACCATACAACTAGACAATACTGACTACAACCATCCAACTAGACAATACTGACTACAACAATCCAACTAGACAATACTGACTACAACCATCCAACTAGACAATATCGACTACAACAATCCAACTAGACAATATCGACTACAACAATCCAACTAGACAATACAGGCTACTGACTACAACCCCCTACTAGACAATACAAACTACTGACTACAACCATAAAACTAGACAATATCGACTAAAACAATCCAACTAGACAATACAGACTACAACCCCCCAACTAGACAATACAGACTACCGACTACAACACCCCAACTAGTCAATACAGACTACTGACTACAACCCCCAACTAGACAATACAGACTACTGACTACAACCACCAACTAGACAATACAGACTACTTACTACAACCCCCAACTAGACAATACAGACTACTGACTACAACCATCCAACTAGACAATACAGACTACTGATTACAACCACCAACTAGACAATACGGACTACTGACTACAACCCCCAACTAGACAATACAGACTACTGACTACAACCCCCAACTAGACAATACAGACTACTGACTACAACCCCCCAATTAGACAATACAGACTACTGACTACAACTCCCCAACTAGACAATACAGACTACTGAGTACAACCATGCAACTAGACAATACAGACTACGGACTACAACCCCCCAATTAGACAATACAGACTACTGACTACAACCCCCCAATTAGACAATACAGACTACTGACTACAACCCCCCAATTAGACAATACAGACTACTGACTACAACCATGCAACTAGACAATACAGACTACTGACTACAACCATACAACTCCATCCCCCTTGTCCCCTCCTCCATCCTCCTTGTCCCTCCTCCATCCCCCTTGTTCCTCCTCCGTCCCCCTGGTCCCTTCTCCATCCCCCTTGTTCCTCCTCCATCCCCTGGTCCCTCCTCCATCCCCCTGGTCCCTTCTCCATCCCCCTGGTCCCTCCTCCATCCCCCTGGTCCCTCCTCCATCCCCCTTGTCCCCTCCTCCATCCCCCTGGTCCCTCCTCCATCCCCCTGGTCCCTCCTCCATCCCCCTTGTCCCCTCCTCCATCCCCCTGGTCCCTCCTCCATCCCCCTGGTCCCTCCTCCATCCCCCTGGTCCCTCCTCCATCCCCTTGTCCCCTCCTCCATCCCCCTGGTCCCTCCTCCATCCCCCTTGTCCCCTCCTCCATCCCCCTTGTCCCCTCCTCCATCCCCCCTTGTCCCCTCCTCCATCCCCCTGGTCCCTCCTCCATCCCCCTGGTCCCTCCTCCATACCCCCTTGTCCCCTCCTCCATCCCCCTTGTCCCTCCTCCGTCCCCTCTTTTTCTCCACATCAGATGCTCCTGTCGTGAGTGGAGAGAGTGACAGTGAATTGACATGTATTGTTAGGTCAGGGCAACTACAGGGACTCTTTCACCTCATTTATACACACACACACACACACACACACACACACACACACACACACACACACACACACACACACACACACACACACACACACACACCACACACACACACACACACACAACACACACACACAGACAGACAGCCCACTCTCTCTTTCCCTCAGAGTGGTGGCTTCTTGCTGATCCCTCTCTCTTCTGTTCTCACCACACACACACACACACACACACACACACACACACACACACACACACACACACACACACACACACACACACACACACACACACACACACACACACACACACACACACACACACACACACACACACACACACACACACTCACCTCCTCCAGTGTTCTGGGGTTACCCCTGTCCCACTCGCTGATCTGAATAAATATAATTATAGAGCTGTGTGTGTGTGTGTGTGTGTGTGTGTGTGTGTTTTGTGCTGTCGGCCTAATAAAGGAGTCATTTGTATAACATTTCCACTCGCTCCACAAAGGCTACATTTATAGTAGTCTGACCGACTCACACCAGTCCAATCTACACACACTGGGAGTCTATTTTTGTATCCTTCCACCGTGTTTGGAAAAAAGTAGTTCCTTTTATTGAGCACCACTATGAAATATCTGATACAATTTATTACTGCAGAATACAAATAAAGTTATGAGAGAGAATGGTGGCTTCTGGGAAACACCCAGTCTATATACAGTGTTGTAACGATGTGCAAATAGTTAAAGTACAAAAGGGAAAAATAAATATGGGTTGTATTTATAATGGTGTTTGTTCTTCACTGGTTGACCTTTTCTTGTGGCAACAGATCACAAATATTGCTACTGTGATATTTCACCCAATAGATATGGGAGTTTATCAAAATTGGGTTTGTTTTCAAATTCTTTGTGGATCTGTGTAATCTGAGGGAAATATGTGTCTCTAATATGGTCATACATTTGGCAGGAGGTTAGGAAGTGCAGCTCAGTTTCCACCTCATTTTGTGGGCAGTGTGCACATAGCCTGTCTTCTCTTGAGAGCCATGTCTGCCTACGGCGGCCTTTCTCAATAGCAAGGCTATGCTCACTGAGTCTGTACATAGTCAAAGATTTCCTTAATTTTGTGTCAGTCTGTCTCTCTCTCTCTCTCTTTTTCTGTGTGCCTTAATGTCTTTGTGTGTCTCTCTCTTTCTCTCTGTCACTCTCTCTGTCTCTCTACTGAGTGATGGAGAAGTGGGGCCTGGTTTTGGTTTGCCGCAGGGTGTGTGTGTGTGTGTGTGTGTACTGTACAACATATAGGGGTGTTCCACATGCACAGGGTACAAGGGTCTCTTTCACTCTCTGTTATTGCACTGCCATGCACACCGGTAGTGTGTGCTTTCTCTCTCCCCCAATCTATCTCTCTCTCCCCCAATCTCTGTCTCCCTCTCCCCCCCTCTCTCTCCCTTGACCTCTTGGCCCACGTTTGAAGTCTGTTTTTGGAATAAGAGACAGAAGGAGAGAGGAGAAGAGGGGGCAAAAGAGGAGGAGAGGAGGAGAGAGGGCAGGAGAGGAGGAGAGAGGGCAAGAGAGGAGGAGAGAGGGCAAGAGAGGAGGAGAGGGAGGAGAGGAGGAGGAGAGAGGGCAAGAGATGAGGAGAGGAGGAGACGGCAAGAGATGAGGAGAGAGGAGAGAGGGCAGAGAGGGGAAGAGAGGAGGGAAGAGGGCCAAGAGAAGGAGAGGAGGGAGAGGGCAAGAGATGAGGA
>NC_034189.2:6994188-7007327 GCF_002021735.2 Oncorhynchus kisutch | reverse complement strand
GAGAGAGAGAGAGAGAGAGAGGAGAGAGAGAATCCAAGGGCCGCATCCCACTGAATCTTTCCTGGATTCCTTGCATCCTTTCTCCTCAACTCCTTCTCAAAGTCTCCAATACGGTTGAGATAGAGGTGGCGAGAGAGGGATGCAAGGAATCCTGGAAATAACAATTGTGACGGAGCCAAAGTTAACTATGCTAGCCTAATACAAGAAATGTGGAAGAGAGGAGACCAACAAGAAGAGTGTGTGTTGCAGCGCCGTCGAGTCGAGAGGTGAAACAAACAGGATGTAACTACCTGCTAAAAATTAGCCTTGAAAATAACCAACCATTACACCCAAATACACACACATAACACACACACACACACACACACATAACAAACACACACCCAAACACACACACATAACACACACATAACACACACACACATAACAAACACACACCCAAACACACACACAGGTCATAAGTCCTGACTAGGTTCGAGCAGTAGCTCTTTGTGAGAGAGGAGGGAGGGAGACAGCAAGAGACTTATTTTGAAAACTTATTTTGATCATTTATACAAGACAAATCCCACACAAAAAAAGACTTATAACCTATTTTAAATTCACACAAAAAAAAATGGAACATCGCTGAATCGGTCATTAATAAAAAACACCAAAATCCATTAGATCCACAACTACATGAAAAGCTCAAATCTATAAAACCAAAGACGGCTTGTGGTCTAGATCAGAAATTAGATGCTTAAAAACAGCACAAGGTGCATAACTTCATAAAATGTACGAACGCAGAAACAAGTGTGCAATGAAAAATATATATATATATTTTTGCCACGTCGAGGTGTGAGACAAGGCTGCAGTTTGAGTCCAAACCTTTTCAACATTTGTATATAAATTAGCAGACATGTTGGACAATTCTGCAGGCCCAGGACTATTTGACACAGAGGTAAAATACTATATGCTGGTTCTTCTATCACCAACCAAAAAAGGTATTCAACAGAATCTTAATATTATAGAGCAATATTGCTATAATTGGGACCCGAGAGTAAATGTAAAAAAAAAAAAATTTAAACAAATCTAAATTCACGATTTTCCCGAAAAAATATTAAACAGTTGCCAGGAAGAGAAAAATAAATTCAGCTTGAACAACATCACAGTTGAACACAAGGCCCTGTTTCTATTTCTTATTTCCTATTTCCTTATTTCCTATTTCCTTATTTCCTATTTCCTTATTTCCTATTTCCGGGTTTCCTATTTCCGGGTTTCTTATTTCCTATTTCCTTATTTCCTTATTTCCTATTTCCTGGTTTCCTATTTCCTGGTTTCCTATTTCCTTATTTCCTTATTTCCTATTTCCGGGTTTCCTATTTCCGGGTTTCTTATTTCCTATTTCCTTATTTCCTTATTTCCTATTTCCTGGTTTCCTATTTCCTTATTTCCTTATTTCCTATTTCCTTATTTTCATCCCGTGAATGAGAGGGATTTGGAGCAACATTCTATCACACTTATTAAAGAAACATTTCCATCCAGTCTGAGGTGATTCATCTTCTGATGTCCAGAAGCTCTTTTCAGTCATGGTAACAGCAACATTATTGTACAAAATAAGTTACAAACAATGTGAAGAAGAAGAAAAGCACACACAAAAATAACACAATAGGAGCCCGTTAAAATAACACAATAGGAGCCCGTAAAATAACACAATAGGAGCCCGTAAAATAACACAATAGGAGCCCGTAAAATAACACAATAGGAGCCCGTAAAATAACACAATAGGAGCCCGTAAAATGGCAGCCATCTTATTTCCGGAGCCATTCTCCAATCTAATTAATTATCCTCTGTGTGTTTATAAGTCTGTTTGTGTTTGTGTTTACTGTGTTTGTTGAGTGACTAGGTATGTTTGTGTGTTTATTTGGTGTGTGACTAGGTGATTGTATGTTTGTGTGTATTTTGCCAAGTAATTTGTGAGTGGGTGTGGCTGTGGCTGTGGGTGTGTGTGGGTGTGGCTGTGGGTGTGTGAGTGTGTGTGTGTGTGTGTGTGTGTGTGTGTGTGTGTGTGTGTGTGTGTGTGAGTGCGGGTGTGTGTGTGTGTGTGTGTGTGTGTGTGTGTGTGTGTGTGTGTGTGTGTGTGTGTGTGTGTGTGTGAGTGCGGGTGTGTGTGCGTGTGAGTGTGAGTGTGAGTGTGTGTGTGTGTGTGTGTGTGTGTGTGTGTGTGTGTGTGTGTGAGTGGTAAGTTTGACAAGCCCCCATGTTGTCCTAACTCGGCCTCAAACCCAAAAGACGGAAAACACACATGGAACCCCTAGGTGTGTGTGTGTGTGTGTGTGTGTGTGCCACAGTAAACCTCTGTATGCCCTCTAGTACTCTCTGTCCACTCTAGCAGTCGTGAGGGCTGCCCTGTTAGCCGCTGTCGGTGTGTTTGTGTGTGTGTGTGAGTGTGACTGTGAGTGTGAGTGTGTGTGAGAGTGTGTGTGTGAGTGTGAGTGTGTGTGTGTGTGCGTCTGTTAGGAGTTTCCCTTGGCTTAGAGCACAGATCTAGGATCAGCTTTCCCAACCCAAATCCTAACCTCAACCACTAAATCCTAACCTCAACCATTAAATCCTAACCTCAACCACTAAATCCTAACCTCAACCACTAAATCCTAACCTCAACCACTAAATCCTAACCTTAAGCGCTAAATCCTAACCTCGACCTCAAAACCCCAACCTCAACCGCTAAATTCTAACCTCGACCTCTAAACCCTAACCTCGTTCTCTAAACCCCAACCTTGACCTCTAAACCCCAACCTCGACCTCTAAACCCCAACCCTAACCCTAACCTCGACCTCTAAACCCCAATCTCGACCTCTAAAACCTAACCTAGACCTCTAAACACTAACTGCGACCTCTAATGGAACTACTGTAAAACAGACCTCTCCACACAGTGGAAGGGCACATTCCAATATGGAAATAGATTCCTCATTGTCTCCTTTCCCCCTGCATTGGCACTGAGGTCCCAGTGAGAGGTTTGATATTGGGCTGTTACTCTATTTCATGTGAAACACTTTGGTCTCTCTCTCTCTCTCTGTCTCTCTCTGTCTCTGTCTCTCTCTGTCTCTCTCTGTCTCTCTCTGTCTCTGTCTCTCTCTCTCTGTCTCTCTCTGTCTCTCTGTCTCTCTGTCTCTCTCTGTCTCTCTCTCTCTCTCTCTGTCTCTCTCTGTCTCTCTGTCTCTGTCTGTCTCTGTCTGTCTCTCTCTGTCTCTGTCTCTCTCTCTCTGTCTCTCTCTGTCTCTCTCTCTCTCTCTGTCTCTCTCTGTCTCTGTCTCTCTCTCTCTGTCTCTCTCTGTCTCTCTCTGTCTCTCTCTGTCTCTCTGTCTCTCTGTCGCTCTCTGTCTCTCTCTGTCTCTCTGTCTCTCTGTCGCTCTCTGTCGCTCTCTGTCGCTCTCTGTCTCTCTCTCTCTCTGTCTCTCTGTCTCTGTCTCCGTCTCTCTCTCTCTCTCTGTCTCTGTCTCTGTCTCTGTCTGTCTGTCGCTCTCTGTCGCTCTCTGTCTCTCTCTGTCTCTCTGTCTCTGTCTCTCTCTCTCTCTGTCTCTCTGTCACTCTCTGTCACTCTCTGTCTCTCTCTGTCTCTGTCTCTGTCTCTGTCTCTGTCTCTGTCTCTCTCTCTCTCTCTCTCTGTCTCTGTCTCTGTCTCTGTCTCTGTCTCTCTCTCTCTCTCTGTCTCTGTCTCTGTCTCTGTCTCTGTCTCTCTGTCGCTCTCTGTCGCTCTCTGTCTCTCTCTGTCTCTCTGTCTCTGTCTCTCTCTCTCTCTGTCTCTCTGTCACTCTCTGTCACTCTCTGTCTCTCTCTGTCTCTGTCTCTGTCTCTGTCTCTGTCTCTCCCTCCTTCTTCCAACCCATATCCTTTCTGTTATTAAATTCCAGATTAGCTATTAGACGCACATTAGGAGGTGATCGAGGGCAGGTGCAGTATGTATGTGTTTCAGTGTGTGTATCAGAGTGTGTGTTTCTGTGTGTGTGTTATCAGACTGTGTGTTATCAGAGTGTTTGTGCTTTGGGCAATAGGGGTGCAATGTTGAGAGCTAAAGAGTTCAATCAGAGATTGATGTTTTGCTCGACGTGAAACTTTCTCACACAGTTTACATCAGTTTTCTGTTTGTCTGTGGATCCCTCTTTCAAACTCTGCCTCCTTTCACAAACATTACATCATATCCCTCCCTGGGTCTGTTTAAGACTGGATCCTTATAGAGCGGCAACCGTTCAGGGCTACGTCTGTTTAAGACGGGATCCTTAGGCCTGCAGCCGTAAGACGTGTTAATCAGCTAGTGAGCCAATCGCTCGTCCCTGAACCCATAACCCCGCCTTCGTAGGCAACAACACCCGGTCGGGATTGGTCACTTGCTGTTCCTTGAAGTTTGACTATTGCCTTTCAGCGAGAGTAAAGAAGACAGGGGAGATGGATGTAAACCTAAATCGATGTTTCCTAACAGCACCCCCCCCCCCTCCTTTCCTTTTTCATCATTCAGGGGTCGGCGTTCCACGCATCGCGGAGGCAAAAGTACGGCAACGTCTTCAAGACCCACCTTTTGGGACGCCCCCTGATCCGGGTCACCGGTGCGGAGAATGTCCGGAAGGTTCTAATGGGAGAGCACACATTGGTCAGCGTGGACTGGCCTCAGAGCACCTCGACCCTACTGGGACCCAACTCACTGGCTAACTCTATAGGAGATATACACCGCAAGAGACGAAAGGTAATTCACACGCACACGCACACGCACACACGCACACGCGCACGCACACACGCACATACACACACACACACGCACGCACACACGCACGCACACACGCACACACGCACACACACGCACACACACACACACACATCCAGGTATAGAATGAGGCTCCTTGTGCATCAGAGAGCAGTCAGACTAATCGCAGGTCATTATAGGGGCTTGTGTACAGGGGGCCTCCAGGACCCCCAGAGCCAGGGGAGCATGGCCCAGATTACACCCCACTGACCCCCTCACCCTCCCTGGGTACAGCGGTGGTAACATGAGCCCTTCCCTGGAGGAATCAAGAGATACACACAGAACCACTCTGTTTCTAGATGGGACAATGACTGGGGAGAGGGTGGGTTTGGGCAGGGGGTGTGTGTGTGTGTGTGGGCGCCCAGGGGATAAGAGGATAATGAGGAGAGAGTAAAAGTGTAATTTCCTGTAATGGGCCTGGCACTGAACAGACACAGAGAGAGAGGTGAGGGGGAGAGAGAGAGAGAGTACGGAGGGGGAGGGGGACGAGGTAGAGAGAGAGGTAGAGAGAGAGAGTGAAGGGGAGAGGCGGAGAGAGACAGGTGAGGGGCGAGGTAGAGAGAGGTGAGGGAGAGAGAGAGAGTGAGGGGGAGAGGTAGAGAGAGGTGAGGGAGAGAGAGAGAGTGAGAGGTAAAGAGAGGTGAGGGAGAGAGAGAGTGAGGGGGAGAGGTAGAGAGAGAGAGAGAGGTAAGGTGAGGGGGAGAGAGAGACAGCTGAGGGGGGAGAGAGAGAGGTGAGGGGGAGAGGGAGAGAGAGAGGAGGGGGTAAGGAGAGAAAGTGGGGAGAGGACAGATAGGCAATCAGGAGAGAGGGAGACGGTGAGGCTGGAGAGGTATTCACTCTCTCTGCTTTCACTCTTTCTCTCGTTCTTTTCTCTGTCTGGGTAGATAAGGGGTTGGATAGGTGGAAGCCATTCCGTTCTCACGGTTTGTCCAAAGAGACTGTCCCACTCTCAGATAAACACACACACACACACACACACACACACACACACACACACACACACACACACACACACACACACACACACACACACACACACACACACACACACACACACACACACACACACACACACACACACACACAAGCCACAGTGGTTGCTCTGGTTGGTCATCTCGTGATTGGCTGCAGGTTCTTTAGTTGCCAGGGAAACATAATTGTTATTATGAATGTAATTAATGCTGAGAGGTGGAGGGTTAAAAAGAAACATTGACTTTTTTTTTAAAGGGCGGGAAAGACGTGGGAGTGTAGACTGTAGTGAGAGACAGAGAGAGACAGAGAGAGAGAGAGAGACAGAGAGAGACAGAGAGAGAGAGAGACAGAGACAGACAGACAGGGAGTGATGACTGGAGGGATGGAGGGATGACTGGAGGGGTGGAGGGATGACTGGAGGGGTGGAGGGATGACTGGAGGGATGACTGGAGGGATGACTGGAGGATGGAGGGATGACTGGAGGGATGACTGGAGGGATGGAGGGGTGACTGGAGCGATGGAGGGATGACTGGAGGGATGGAGGGATGACTGGAGGGATGGAGGGATGACTGGAGGGATGGAGGGATGACTGGAGGGATGGAGGGATGACTGGAGGGGTGGAGGGATGACTGGAGGGATGGAGGGATAACTGGAGGGGTGGAAGGATGACTGGAGGGGTGGAGGGATGACTGGAGGGATGGAGGGATGACTGGAGGGATGGAGGGATGACTGGAGGGATGGAGGGATGACTGGAGGGGTGGAGGGATGACTGGAGGGATGGAGGGATGACTGGAGGGATGGATGGATGACTGGAGGGGTGGAGGGATGACTGGAGGGATGGAGGGATGACTGGAGGGGTGGAGGGATGACTGGAGGGATGGAGGGATGACTGGAGGGATGGAGGGATGATTGGAGGGGTGGAGGGATGACTGGAGGGATGGAGGGATGACTGGAGGGATGGAGGGATGACTGGAGGGGTGGAGGGATGACTGGAGGGATGACTGGAGGGATGACTGGAGCGATGACTGGAGGGATGGAGGGGTGACTGGAGGGATGACTGGAGGGATGGAAGGATGACTGGAGGGGTGGAGGGATGACTGGAGGGATGGAGGGATGACTGGAAGGATGGAGGGATGACTGGAGGGGTGGAGGGATGACTGGAGGGATGGAGGGATGACTGGAGGGATGGAGGGATGACTGGAGGGGTGGAGAGATGACTGGAGGATGGAGGGATGACTGGAGGGATGACTGGAGGGATGGAGGGATGACTGGAGGGGTGAGGGATGACTGGAGGGATGGAGGGATGACTGGAGGGGTGGAGGGATGACTGGAGGGATGACTGGAGGGATGGAGGGATGACTGGAGGGATGGAGGGGTGACTGGAGGGGTGGAGGGATGACTGGAGGGATGGTGGGGTGGAGGAATGACTGGAGGGATGACTGGAGGGATGGAGGGATGACTGGAGGGATGGAAGGATGACTGGAGGGATGGAGGGATGACTGGACAGATGGAGGGATGACTGGAGGGGTGGAGGGATGACTGGAGGGATGGAGGGATAACTGGAGTGGAGGGATGACTGGAGTGGAGGGATGGAGGGATGACTGGAGGGATGGAGGGATGACTGGAGGGATGACTGGAGGGATGGAGGGATGACTGGAGTGGAGGGATGGAGGGATGACTGGAGGGGTGGAGGGATGACTGGAGGGATGACTGGATTGGAAGGGATGGAGGGATGACTGGAGGGATGGAGGGATGACTGGAGGGATGACTGGAGTGGAGGGATGGAGGGATGACTGGAGTGGAGGGATGGAGGGATGACTGGAGGGATGACTGGAGTGAAGGGATGGAGGGATGACTGGAGGGATGGAGGGATGACTGGAGTGGAGGGATGACTGGCACAGTTCTCTTTTGGCCATCATTACATTACAACCGTTGAGATATAGACAGGGCTGGACATTACAAGTTATTAAAACCTTTTCCATTGACATTATTGTTCCATTCTATTTTAGATACTGATCTTGGGTCAGTTTTGTGTTTCAGCCTCAAGTAGTTCTAACTTCTTAACATCGTCTGTTATCTCTCACCCACTCCCTTCCTCCCTGCCTCCCACTGTCCCTCCCTCCCTCTTTCCCTCCCTCCCTCTTTCCCTCGTTCTTAGCCATGAATACCACACGAGCTCTGAAGACTATTGTTCATTCATACAGAGAGATGGAGGGAGGGAGAAATAGAGGGAGGGAATGAGGGAAGGAAAGTAGGAGAGAGAGAAATAAGGGGTTGAGTGAGGAGGGAAGGTGGGGGTAGGGGATGGAGGAGAGGGAGAGAAAGAGAGAGAGAGGGAGAGACAGAGAGAGGGAGAAAGAGAGAGTGAGATGAGTGAGTGAGTTACAGATTGGAAGCAGCATGAAGGCGAAAGAGGAGAGTAATAGGGAGAGACAATGATATGAGAGAGAGAGGAAGGGAGAGAGAGACAAATATATGAGAGAGAGGGGCAGGGAGAGAGAGAGAGACAAAGATATCAAAGATATGAGAGAGAGGGGCAGGGAGAGAGAGACAATGATATGAGAGAGAGGGGCAGGGAGAGAGAGACAAAGATATGAGAGAGAGGGGGAGGGAGAGAGAGAGAGACAAAGATATGAGAGAGATGGGCAGGGAGAGAGACAATGATATGAGAGAGAGAGGGGCAGGGAGAGAGAGACAATGATACGAGAGAGAGAGGGGCAGGGAGAGAGACAATGATATGAGAGAGGGGCAGGGAGAGAGACAATGATACGAGAGAGAGAGGGGCAGGGAGAGAGACAATGATATGAGAGAGGGGCAGGGAGAGAGACAGTGATATGAGAGGGGCAGGGAGAGAGACAATGATACGAGAGAGAGAGGGGCAGGGAGAGAGAGACAATGATATGAGAGAGAGAGGGGCAGGGAGAGAGACAATGATATGAGAGGGGCAGGGAGAGAGACAATGATATGAGAGAGAGAGGGGCAGGGAGAGAGACAATGATATGAGAGAGAGAGGGGCAGGGAGAGAGGACAATGATATGAGAGAGGGGCAGGGAGAGAGACAGTGATATGAGAGAGGGGCAGGGAGAGAGACAATGATATGAGAGAGGGGCAGGGAGAGAGACAGTGATATGAGAGAGAGGCAGGGAGAGAGACAATGATATGAGAGAGGGGCAGGGAGAGAGACAGTGATATGAGAGAGGGGCAGGGAGAGAGACAGTGATATGAGAGAGGGGCAGGGAGAGAGACAGTGATATGAGAGAGGGGCAGGGAGAGAGACAGTGATATGAGAGAGGGGCAGTGAGAGAGAGACAATGATATGAGAGAGAGAGGAAGGGAGAGAGAGACAACAATATGACTGGCACCCTATTCCCTATATAGTGCACAATTTTTTTTACCAGGGTCTTATGAGTCAGCCTAAGGGCCCTGGTCTAAAGTAGGGCACTACGTAGGGAATAGGGTGCCAGGCCTGGTCTAAAGTACGGCACTACGTAGGGAATAGGGTACCAGTCCTGGTCTAAAATAGTGCACTATATAGGGAATAGGGTACCAGTCCTGGTCTAACGTAGTGCACTATATAGGGAATAGGGTACCAGTCCTGGTCTAAAATAGTGCACTATATAGGGAATAGGGTACCAGTCCTGGTCTAACGTAGTGCACTATATAGGGAATAGGGTGCCAGTCCTGGTCTAAAGTAGTGCACTATATAGGGAATAGGGGCCATTTGGGAGTCTCCTAAGAAAGGTACTGGGGTTGCCAGGAAAATCCTAACCTTCGTTTACTCTGCACACACATGAGCACTCACGCAATCACGCACACGTGCATGCAAGCACACACACACACACACACACACACACACACACACACACACACACACACACACACACACACACACACACACACACACACACACACACACCACACACACACACACACACACACACACAACACACAGCTACTGCTGACTTCAAGGGAAAGTAGAATGAATAGAATGTGTTAATGCTGGGAGAGGAGAGAGGGGGGGAGAGAGAGAGAGAGATTAAGGGAGGGAGAGAGAGGGGGGACAGAGAGATAGAGAGGGAGATTAAGGGAGGGAGAGAGAGAGAGTGGGGGAGAGAGAGGGGGGAGAGAGAGAGAGAGGGAGATTAAGGGAGGGAGAGAGAGAGAGGGGGGAGAGATAGGGAGGGAGATTAAGGGAGGGAGAGAGAGAGAGGGGGAGAGAGAGAGAGAGATAGGGAGGGAGAGAGAGAGAGGGGGGAGAGAGAGAGATAGAGAGGGAGATTAAGGGAGGGAGCGAGAGAGAGGGGGGAGAGAGAGGGAGATTAAGGGAGGGAGAGGAGAGAGAGGGGGGAGAGAGAGGGGGGAGAGAGAGAGAATAGAGAGGAAGATTAAGGGAGGGAGAGAGAGAGAGGGGGAGAGAGAGAGACGGGGAGATTAAGGGAGGGAGAGAGAGAGAGGGGGGAGAGAGAGGAGGCAGATGGAGAGGAAGGGAGGGAGAGACAGAGAGAGAGAGGATGGGGTTGATAGTAGGTTGTCTCTGTCCACTCTACAACATAACATTGACATAATGAGAGATTTTCCCAAGTCAAAGGACAAAGAAGTAAAGAACGGAGTAGAACAAACCTTAGCTGTGCAGATCTTTAAAATTATCAACACATTCTTATAATACATGATCCTAGAGTAGAGAGGCTTTGAACGATGACTCAGGGGATTGTGGATTTGTAGTATTGGTGCCGAATGTGACAGCTGTGTCTGAAGGAGTAGAAACGTTGTTGTGAGATGTTTTCTCTGGACATGGTGTTTTGAGAATAGTTACATTATGCAGGTGAGATGTAGTCAGGTCAAGGTGAGGAAGAGGTCTGTGGTCAGGTCAAGGTGAGGAAGAGGTCTGTGGTCAGGTCAAGGTGAGGAAGAGGTCTGTGGTCAGGTCAAGGTGAGGAAGAGGTCTGTGGTCAGGTCAAGGTGAGGAAGAGGTCTGTGGTCAGGTCAAGGTGAGGAAGAGGTCTGTGGTCAGGTCAAGGTGAGGAAGAGGTCTGTGGTCAGGTCAAGGTGAGGAAGAGGTCTGTGGTCAGGTCAAGGTGAGGAAGAGGTCTGTGGTCAGGTCAAGGTGAGGAAGAGGTCTGTAGTCAGGTCAAGGTGAGGAAGAGGTCTGTGGTCAGGTCAAGGTGAGGAAGAGGTCTGTGGTCAGGTCAAGGTGAGGAAGAGGTCTGTAGTCAGGTCAAGGTGAGGAAGAGGTCTGTAGTCAGGTCAAGGTGAGGAAGAGGTCTGTAGTCAGGTCAAGGTGAGGAAGAGGTCTGTGGTCAGGTCGAGGTGAGGAAGAGGTCTGTGGTCAGGTCAAGGTGAGGAAGGGTTTGTGGTTGTGGTCAGGTCAAGGTGAGGAAGAGGTCTGTGGTCAGGTCAAGGTGAGGAAGAGGTCTGTGGTCAGGTCAAGGTGAGGAAGAGGTTTGAGGTTGTGGTCAGGTCAAGGTGAGGAAGAGGTCTGTGGTCAGGTCAAGGTGAGGAAGAGGTCTGTAGTCTGGTCAAGGTGAGGAAGAGGTCTGTAGTCAGGTCAAGGTGAGGAAGAGGTCTGTGGTCAGGTCGAGGTGAGGAAGAGGTCTGTGGTCAGGTCAAGGTGAGGAAGAGGTTTGTGGTTGTGGTCAGGTCAAGGTGAGGAAGAGGTCTGTGGTCAGGTCAAGGTGAGGAAGAGGTCTGTGGTCAGGTCAAGGTGAGGAGGAGGGTTGTGGTCAGGTCAAGGTGAGGAAGAGGTCTGTGGTCAGGTCAAGGTGAGGAAGAGGTTTGTGGTTGTGGTCAGGTCAAGGTGAGGAAGAGGTCTGTGGTCAGGTCAAGGTGAGGAAGAGGTCTGTGGTCAGGTCAAGGTGAGGAAGAGGTTTGTGGTTGTGGTCAGGTCAAGGTGAGGAAGAGGTCTGTCGTTGTGGTCAGGTTAAGGTGAGGAAGAGGTCTGTCGTTGTGGTCAGGTCAAGGTGAGGAAGAGGTCTGTCGTTGTGGTCAGGTCAAGGTGAGGAAGAGGTTTGTGGTCAGGTCAAGGTGAGGAAGAGGTTTGTGTTTGTGGTCAGGTCAGGTCAAGGTGAGGAAGAAGTTTGTGGTCAGGTCAAGGTGAGGAAGAGGTTGTGGTAAGGTCCAAGGTGAGGAAGAGGGTTGTGGTCAGGTCAAGGTGAGGAAGAGGGTTGTGGTCAGGTCAAGGTGAGGAAGAGGGTTGTGGTTGTGGTCAGGTCAAGGTGAGGAAGAGGTCTGTGGTCAGGTCAAGGTGAGGAAGAGTGTTGTGGTTATGGTGAAGAAATGGTTCTAACCCTTACACCTCTCTCCTCTCCCCTCGCTTCTCCCCTGTCTCCTCTCTCTCTCTCTCTCTCTCTCTCTCTCTCTCTCTCTCTCTCGTCTCCTCTCCCTCTTCCTACCTCTCTCTCTCTCTCTCTCTCTCTCTCTCTCTCTCTCTCTCTCTCTCTCTCTCTCTCTCCCTCTTCCTACCTCTCTCTCTCTCTCTCTCTCTCTCACTCCCCCTCCCCCTCTCCTCCAGGTCTTTTCCAAGGTATTCAGTCATGAGGCTCTGCAGTCCTACCTCCCTAAGATCCAGCAGGTGATCCAGGAGTCACTGAGGCTGTGGAGCTCCAACCCAGAACCCATCAACGTCTACAGGTGACTTCTAAAACCCACTCCAGCTAGAAGAGCCCCCCCCCCACCTACACACACACACAACAGAGCAAGCAGAACCTGAAGCAGTAGTGCCGGTGGTTAGGAGAAACTCCCTTGGAAGGAGGAAACCTGGAGAGGAACCCTGCTTGTTTATAGATACCATCCTCCGTCTGAATACCTTCCTGGACTCTCACTGATTGGTTGACTGATTGGTTGACTGATTGGCTGACTGATTGGTTGACTGATTGGCTGGACTGATTGGCTGACTTGATTGGCTGACTGATTGGCTGACTGATTGTTAACTGATTGGTTGACTGATTGGTTGACTGATTGGCTGACTGATTGGTTGACTGATTTGGCTTGACTGAGTGATTGACTGATTGGTTGACTGAGTGATTGACTGATTGGTTGACTGGCTGACTGATTGGTGACTGATTGGTTGACTGATTGGTTGACTGATTGGGTTGACTGAGTGATTGACTGATTGGTTGGACTGATTGGTGACTGATTAATTGACTGCTTCCCCAGGGAATCCCAGAGGCTGTCGTTCACATGGCAGTGGGGTGTGGTTGGGGTTCAGGGTCTTCAGCCCTACATAAAGGCTACATAGGGCTACGTAGGGTTGCTATGTCTGGTTATTAACCCCCCCCCCCTCTCTCTCTCTCCCTCCCTCCCCAGGGAATCCCAGAGGCTGTCGTTCCACATGGCAGTGAGGGTACTGCTGGGGTTCAGAGTAGCAGACGAGGAGATGAGACATCTGTTCAAC
>NC_034189.2:6969647-6994088 GCF_002021735.2 Oncorhynchus kisutch | reverse complement strand
ACCTCTCTACCTCTCTCTACCTCTCTACCTCTCTCTACCTCTCTACCTCTCTCTACCTCTCTACCTCTCTACCTCTCTACCTCTCTACCTCTCTCTACCTCTCTACCTCTCTACCTCTCTACCTCTCTACCTCTCTACCCCTCTCTACCTCTCTACCTCTCTACCTCTCTACCTCTCTCTACCTCTCTACCTCTCTCCTACCTCTCTACCTCTCTCTACCTCTCTACCTCTCTACCTCTCCCCCTCTCTCTCTCTCTACCTCTCTTACCTCTCTCTACCTCTCTCTACCTCTCTACCTCTCTACCTCTCTACCTCTCCTGTCTACCTCTCTACCTCTCTACCTCTCCTCTCTACCTCTCTCACCTCTCTACCTCTCTCTACCTCTCTACCTCTCTCTACCTCTCTACCTCTCTACCTCTCTCTCCCTTTCTCTACCTCTCTACCTCTCCTCGCTACTCTCTAACCTCTCTACCTCTCTCTACCTCTCTACCTCTCTCTACCTCTCTCTACCTCTCTACCTCTCTCTACCTCTCTCTAACCTCTCTACCTCTCTCTACCTCTCTAACCCTCTCTACTCTCTCTTCTACCTCTCTACCAACCTCCTACCTCTCTAACCTCTCTACCTCTCTCTACCTCTCTACCCTCTCTACCCTCTCTAACCTCTCTCTACCTCTCTACCTCTCTACCTCTCTCTACCTCTCTAACCTCTCTACCTCTCTACCTCTCTCTACCTCTCTACCTCTCTACCTCTCTCTACCTCTCTACCTCTCTACCTATCTCTACCTCTCAACCCTCTACCTCTCTACCTCTCTACCTCTCTCTACCTCTCTACCTCCTCTACCTCTCTACCTCTCTCTACCTCTCTACCTCTCTACCGTCTCTCTACCTCTCTACCTCTCTACCTCTCTACGCTCTCTACCTCTCTCTACCTCTCTACCTCTCTACCTCTCTACCTCTCTCTACCTCTCTACCTCTCTACCTCCTACCTCTCTTACTCTCTACCTCTCTCTACCTCTCTACTCTCTACCTCTCTAACCTCTCTCTACCTCTCTACCTCTCTACCTCTCTCTACCTCTCTACCTCTCTACCTCTCTCTCCTTTAAAGTTTGTAAAATGCTTAACAGGCTGAAAGTCACCTGGCTGTTTCCCAAAAGACATTCTATTCCCTACATAGTGCACTACTTTAGACCAGGACTGGCATCCAATTCCCTATGTAGTCCACTACTTTAGACCAGGACAGGCATCCTATTTCCTACATATTGCACTACTTTAGACCAGAGCTGGCACCCTATTCCCTACATAGTGCACTACTTTAGACCAGGGCTGGCACCCTATTCCCTACATAGTGCACTACTATAGACCAGGGCTGGCACCCTATTCCCTACATATTGCACTACTTTAGACCAGGGCTGGCACCCTATTCCCTACATAGTGCACTACTTAAGACCAGGACTGGCATCCAATTCCCTATGTAGTGCACTACTTTAGACCAGGACTGGCACCCTATTCCCTACGTAGTGCACTACTTTAGACCAGGACTGGCATCCTATTTCCTACATAGTGCACTACTTTAGACCAGAGCTGGCACCCTATTCCCTACATAGTGCACTACCATGTAAGTACAGACCGAGGCCGTCAGCACCAGATCACACCAATGTATGAACAGCTCCTGACGTGCACTAAAACCTAAAACCCAACTCAACAACCCAACCTTACTGTACATATTTCCCAGAGATATGGATATGATATGATGGATAATTTCTGGATTGTCTCACTTTGTAACACTGCCTTTAAATAAAGGTCCCCCCAAAAATAAACTCCTCCATTGTAGAATCGTGCTAATATCGAGATCAATGTATTGGGTATCTGACTATTATCACATATCAATGTATTGGATATCTCACTAATATCGAGATCAATGTATTGGATATCTGACTAGTATCACATATCAATGTATTGGATATCTCACTAATATCGAGATCAATGTATTGGATATCTGACTAATATCGAGATCAATGTATTGGATATCTGTCTAGTATCACAGATCACCCTGACTAGTATCACAGATCACTGTATTGGATATCTGACCAGTATCACAGATCACCCTGACTAGTATCACAGATCACTGTATTGGATATCTGACCAGTATCACAGATCACCTTGACTAGTATCACAGATCAATGTATTGGGTATCTGACCAGTATCACAGATCAATGTATTCCAGAAGTGATATCGGTGCTATAGTGTAGTTGTAATATTAGTTTCCCTACAGATGGCCTAATGAACACTTCTTCCCCTTCACCTCGTCTCCAGGAGGCGACCATTGAGCTGATCTTCGCAGCGTTTGCCACCACGGCCAGTGCCTCCACCTCTCTCATCATGCAGCTCCTACGCCACCCTGCCGTGTTGGAGAAGTTACGAGAGGAGCTCCGGACCAGGGGGATCCTCCACAACGGCTGTCTGTGCGAGGGGGAACTGGGTCTGGACACCATCGTTAGTCTGAAGTATCTGGACTGTGTGATTAAGGAGGTGCTGAGGCTCTTCACGCCCGTGTCTGGGGGTTATAGGACGGCCCTGCAGACCTTTGAACTAGACGTGAGTGTTATATTTGTATTGTGTCATCTGTTAATCTCTCTCTCTCTCCCTTCCCATCTTGTCTTCTTGTGTTTTCTTGTCTTTTGTCTATTTTGTCTTGTCCGTTGTCTTGTCTTGTCCGTTGTCTTGTCTTGTCCGTTGTCTTGTCTTGTCCGTTGTCTTGTCTTATATTTTGTCTTGTCCGTTGTCTTGTCTTGTCCGTTGTCTTGTCTTGTCCGTTGTCTTGTCTTGTCTTATATTTGGTCCTGTCCGTTGTCTTGTCTTTTGTCTTGTCTTATATTTTGTCTTGTCCGTTGTCTTGTCTTGTCTTTTGTCTTGTATTCTCTTATATTTTTTCTTGTCTTTTCTTGTCTTCTCTGATATTTTGTCTTGTCCGTTGTCTTGTCTTATATTTTATCTTGTCCGTTGTCTTGTCTTCTCTTTGTAAATGACTCTTCCCCGTTTCTCTCTCTCCGTTCCCAGGGGGTACAGATCCCGAAGGGTTGGAGTGTGATGTACAGCATCAGAGACACACACGATACCTCCTCCGTTTTCAAGGACGTGGACGCCTTCGACCCCGACCGCTTCTCCCAGGAACGCAGCGAAGACAAGGAGGGACGCTTCCACTACCTCCCGTTCGGCGGCGGCATCCGCTCCTGTCTCGGGAAACAGCTCGCCACTCTCTTCCTCCGTATACTGGCCATCGAGCTGGCCAGCACCAGCCGGTTTGAGCTGGCGACCCGGAATTTTCCTCGAGTGGTGACGGTGCCGGTGGTTCATCCAGTGGACGGGTTGAAGGTGAAGTTCTACGGTCTGGATTCTAACCAGAACGAGATTCCGTCAGATCTACTAGCCGACATCAAAACGGAAGAGCTGCTGGGAGCCGCGGTGTAGATCGTTGATTTGGATTGGACGAAGCACGGGTGAAGGAGGAAGGGAGGGAGGGAATAGAGGGAGGAGAAATGAGAGAGAGGAGGAGGATGGATGGAGGACATGGCAGAGAGAGTAAAAGGAGGATGGGAGGTCAGGACTGATCTAGCATCCTTTTTTTCCCCCATTTTGCTGATGTCTTGGAATGTTGGATGTCTCCGTTGAACTCTAAAAAGGAACATTCTGAATTCTGTTTCCTTCTCTTTTCTCGTGTTATTGTCAGGTCATTGGAACTTTCTGGGAGACTAAGAAGAAGAACAGAAGGTGCCAAAAAAAGTGTATAATCTCTATTCCGTTTGTTTTCCAAGAAATATACAAAACTATGTATAAAATGAAAAGTAATGTAATATAATGAATGAATTAAAAAACAGAAGATTTAATGTTGAGAGAAGTTATGCACAGTTAGGAAACAGATTCTTACGGGGAGTGTATTTTGGATTAGAGGGATGGATGGAGGTAGGGAAGAACGAACGACATAATGGGATAAAACAGGGTATAATGATTTAAGAAGCTTAGGGAAAGGATAACAGACAGGAGAATCTACACAGGAGAAAGAGAGAGACTCTTAAAGTGAATGAAGCATCCAGAGCTAGAGAGAGAAGGGTCAGAGGTGGGCTCATACAGACTTGTATATATCAAGGTGCTTCAAATCCAGTCCTGGCAAGTGGTAAGGTTTTACAGGCTTTTCTTCCAGCTCTAACACACGTCTCTCAAACAATCTATCAACCTATCAACTATCACGATTAGTTAACTGAGGCGTTTTTACCAGGAAAATGGACTATAATTCTCCAGGATGGGGTTGAAGCAGAGACCCCCTGCTATAAAGGACTTCAGGGAGAATGCGAAAGAGAGACTCAAACCTGGAAAGGACTTTAGGATTGTGTGTTAATAGCTCAGGTGTGGAAGGGGATCTTTCATTGGACGTATTTTCATATCTTCATTTTTTATTTTTTTACTCAACCTGCACATAAGAGACGATCAGTTGTTCCCATATCATCCCCCTTCCCCTTCAAACACTCGAATCTGTGCTATGATGTCATCGGACGATGTGTCCGTGTGTCCGTCGCTTGGCCTGATATCTGCCTCTTTGCTTGACTGGATGTGTTACGGATAGAAAGGAGAAGCATTTTTCTAAAGCTATCAGAATCGTCTAAGCTGGAGGAAGAATGATAGAGAGAAAGAGAAGGGGAGATAAAGAAAGAGAAGAAGAGATAAGAGAGAGGGGAAGAGAGGGAGAGATAGAGGAGGAGAGGAGATATACTTGCTGCTTGATAGTTGCTTTGTTTTCGTTTTGTATTTCAGTTGGAGCAGAGTGTTGTTGTACTCTGTGGGACGTGAAGGTGACATTTTGACTAGCTGCTCCTCTTTATCAACACAAAAATGCAAAATTGATTTAAAGAAAAATCTAAACTTTATTAGCTAATGAGATTTAACAACGTGAGACGATTGCACAATCAGAATCATTTTTGGAACTTATTACCCCAACACCAGGAAATGTCCATCATGGATACGGAGAGAAAATACTTCCAAAACAAAACTACTTCCTGTATAACTCGTCAAAAGAATACTTAATGAACTTAATGAACATTCCGGAACTCACAAGCATTCCGGAACTCACAAGCATTCTGGAACTCACAAGCATTCTGGAACTCACAAACATTCTGGAACTCACAAGCATTCTGGAACTCACAAACATTCTGGAACTCACAAGCATTCTGGAACTCACAAACATTCTGGAACTCACAAACATTCTGGGACTCACAAGCATTCTGGAACTCACAAGCATTCTGGAACTCACAAGCATTCTGGAACTCACAAACATTCTGGAACTCACAAACATTCTGGGACTCACAAGCATTCTGGAACTCACAAGCATTCTGGAACTCACAAGCATTCTGGAACTCACAAACATCCTGGAACTCACAAACATTTGTGGAATTCACAAACATTCCGGAACATTCTGGAACATTCTGAAACAAAATCCCCAAAATCCTTGGACAGTTGGGAGTTTTATCCGGAGGGAGCTAGGACCCAGGGACTGTTGGGAAAAGCTTCAATAAATGATATTCTACTACCGTCTTCTACAGATATGTAATGTCTATAGTGTTAAAGACGTATATATTCTGGGACCAACTACACCACTGATTGTCTACACATACTATAAGTACAGTGAGCTGCTTGTGTGTTTCTAAATGACAGATATAGAAGTGCATCATATATAGATTGTGTGTTTCTAAATGACAGATATAGAAGTGCATCATATAGAGATTGTGTGTTTCTAAATGACAGATATAGAAGTGCATCATATAGAGATTGTGTGTTTCTAAATGACAGATATAGAAGTGCATCATATAGAGATTGTGTGTTTCTAAATGACAGATATAGAAGTGCATCATATATAGATTGTGTGTTTCTAAATGACAGATATAGAAGTGCATCATATAGAGATTGCAAGTGAGATTTCTCGTTTTTTTATTGTATTTTAACATTGTATTTAGCAAATATTTGTATTTTGTGAAAAGCAAAGAGGGAGTTCTGTTTATTCTGATTCTTGTGTTTAGTAAGTAAGCCATGAGTTAACACCTGTTCTATCTAATAACCTAATATTATTATTATTGACTATTAATATTTCTCATTGTAATAAAATATTATTATTTTAAGTTGCCATTTTTATTATATTTCCAGAGTTTTAGTATAAATGTCAAAAGTCTGTTGGTAAATATCTTTATATTTAGTACGATATGAATTATTTCAGTTATATTGTAAAACAGCGTTGAATATGTTATTGTTTATTGTAATAATTATTATTATTTTGTGTTATTATTATAATTATCATTATAATTATTATACTAATAATTATTATTATTATCACCACATTCATTTATTATTCATATTAAGAAGACAATTACTAATTAGTGTCCCATTTGACACCCTATTCCCTATACAGTGCACTACTTTTGATCAGAGTCCTACGGTAAGTAGTAAACTAATAAGGGACTAGGGTGTCATTTGGGATGCAAGTCTATCGCTGTCTGTCTGTCTTTCTGTACATAATGTGTATTTCATTTTACAGATCCCAACAATTCACTTAGTTCAAATATGAATGTTTTTCAACTGTGATTCTTAAATGTACTCCTGTAATAAAATATAATGTGAAAATTAAGACTAATGATTATTTCAATTGTCCGACGTCAACTGATAAATCAGTCAATAGTTCTCTATCGATTATTTAGCTGTCCAAATACCCGAGGGCCACATCAACAATCAACCAAACAAGTCGGTGGTTTCTCTGTTCTAGGGTTTCCATGGTTGCACGATTCCGTGGTTCTGTGATTCCGTGGTTCTGTAGTTCCAATGCTCCACTTTTACAAGGTTCTACTCAGGGCTGGCTCCAGGGATGAGCGACATAAGCGGTCAGCCCTCGCTCATTTACACGTCTTTTATTTTTTAGGAACTCAATCGGCGTCTCAACTTTCTATTGAGAGTTAAAATAGTAGAATACACAAGGAGAAATTTGAACAATTTGGTTTCTACAGAAGAAACAGGGTCGGCTCAGGGTCTTTCAGGAACCACAGAAGAAACAGGGCCGGATCAGGGTCTTTCAGGAACCACAGAAGAAACAGGGCCGGATCAGGGTCTTTCATGACGATGAGAAGAAACAGGGTCGGCTCAGGGTCTTTCATGACGATGAGAAGAAACAGGGTCGGCTCAGGGTCTTTCCTGCATCAGCAGTTTTTCTCCTATGTCAGCCACTGACAGTCACTCTCGATTGGTAAATCTAAAAATGGCAAAATGGGTAGAATTTCAGTAAATTAGCAGCAAAACGGAAGATTTTTTTATATATCTGAGCCACATGGCAAAATTAGTAGAATTGTATGAAATTTGTTCGGAACCCCAACCAAATCTCTTAAGGCCTCCATATGGCTAGAGCCTTGTTTTTTCTGTGGTTCCTGAAAGACCCTGAGCCGACCCTGTTTCTTCTGTGGTTCCTGAAAGACCCTGAGCCGACCCTGTTTCTTCTCATCGTCATGAAAGACCCTGAGCCGACCCTGTTTCTTCTCATCGTCATGAAAGACCCTGAGACGACCCTGTTTCTTCTGTGGTTCCTGAAAGACCCTGATCCGGCCCTGTTTCTTCTGTGGTTCCTGAAAGACCCTGAGCCAGCCCTGATTCCTCTGTGGTTCCTGAAAGACCCTGAGACGACCCTGTTTCTTCTCATTGTCATGAAAGACCCTGAGCCGACCCTGTTTCTTCTCATCGTCATGAAAGACCCTGAGCTGTCCCTGTTTCTTCTGTGTTTCCTGAAAGATCCTGAGCCGACCCTGTTTCTTCTCATCGTCATGAAAGACCCTGAGCCGACCCTGTTTCTTCTGTGGTTCCTGAAAGACCCTGAGCCGACCCTGTTTCTTCTCATCGTCATGAAAGACCCTGAGCCGACCCTGTTTCTTCTCATTGTCATTAAAGACCCTGAGTCGACCCTGTTTCTTCTGTGGTTCCTGAAAGACCCCGAGCCGGCCCTGTTTCTTCTGTGGTTCCTGAAAGACCCTGAGCCGACCCTGTTTCTTCTCATCGTCATGAAAGACCCTGAGCCGACCCTGTTTCTTTTGTGGTTCCTGAAAGACCCTGAGCCGACCCTGTTTCTTCTCATCGTCATGAAAGACCCTGAGCCGACCCTGTTTCTTCTCATCGTCATGAAAGACCCTGAGCCGACCCTGTTTCTTCTGTGGTTCCTGAAAGACCCTGAGCCGACCCTGTTTCTTCTCATCGTCATGAAAGACCCTGAGCCGACCCTGTTTCTTCTGTGGTTCCTGAAAGACCCTGAGCCGACCCTGTTTCTTCTCATCGTCATGAAAGACCCTGAGCCGACCCTGTTTCTTCTCATCGTCATGAAAGACCCTGAGCCGACCCTGTTTCTTCTGTGGTTCCTGAAAGACCCTGAGCCGACCCTGTTTCTTCTGTGGTTCCTGAAAGGCCCTGAGCCGACCCTGTTTCTTCTCATCGTCATGAAAGACCCCCTCCATGTTGGTCACAGAGGGAGAGACGCAGGTTGTGTGTGTGTGTGTGTGCCTGTGTGTGTGTGTGTGTGTGTGTCTGTGTTTGTGTGTGTGTCTGTGTGTGTGTCTGTGAGTGTGTGTGCACGTATAGATGTGGGTGTGGAACTACAATATGTTACTCTACCATTGCTTCATAACCAAAAACAATTTTTTTGATGAACAGAACCAATCATGTAACACAACCACAGTTCCTATTGAAGAACACAGACCAATACAGTCATATCAATGTAGTCTTTGTTTGGGTTCATAGATTCAGGACCAGAACAACATATTTGTTTTTACATGGAAACATTTGGGACTTTGGGGACAAAACTCGATGTTGCTCAAAACATCATCCTAAATTTGACATGCCGACCGGGCGTGCGCCATATGCTGATATTGTCCATCCACATCAGACGCGATCAGGACACGCAGGTTGAAATATCAAAACTAACTCTGAACCATACTATATTAATTTGGGGACAGGTTGATAAGCATTAAACCTTTTGGCTAGCTAGCTTACTATTGCTAGCTCATTTGTCCTGGGATATAAACATTTTTATTGAACTAGGCAAGTCAGTTAAGAACAAATTCTTATTTACAAGGACAGCCTACGGGAGATCAGTGGGGTTAACTGCCTTGTTCAGATGCAGAACAACAGATTTTACTTTGTCAGCTCAGGGATTTGATCCAGCAACGCTCTAACCACGAGGCTACCTGCTCTAACCACGAGGCTACCTGCTCTAACCGCTGGCTACCTGTTCTAACCACTAGGCTACCTGCTCTAACCACTAGGCTACCTGCTCTAACCACCTCTCCTCCTTCAGTCTTCTAGTAACCTCTCCTCCTTCAGTCTTCTAGTAACCTCTCCTCCTTCAGTCTTCTACTAATCTCTCCTTCCTTCAGTCTTCTAGTAACCTCTCCTCCTTCAGTCTTCTAGTAACCTCTCCTCCTTCAGTCTTCTAGTAACCTCTCCTCCTTCAGTCTTCTAGTAATCTCTCCTCCTTCAGTCTTCTAGTAGCCTCTCGTCCTTCAGGCTTCTAGTAACCTCTCGTCCTTCAGGCTTCTAGTAACCTCTCCCCCTTCAGTCTTCCAGGAAACTCTCCTCCTTCAGTCTTCTAGTAATCTCTCCTCCTTCAGTCTTCTAGTAACCTCTCCTCCTTCAGTCTTCTAGTAACCTCTCGCCCTTCAGGCTTCTAGTAATCTCTCATCCTTCAGTCTTCTAGTAACCTCTCCTCCTAGTAACCTCTCCTCCTTCAGTCTTCTAGTAATCTCTCCTCCTTCAGTCTTCTAGTAACCTCTCCTCCTTCAGTCTTCTAGTAACCTCTCCTTCCTTCAGTCTTCTAGTAACCTCTCCTCCTCCAGTCTTCTAGTAACCTCTCCTCCTTCAGTCTTCTAGTAATATCTCCTCCTTCAGTCCTCTAGTAACTTCTCCTCCTTCAATTTTCTAGTAACCTCCTGTCCTTCAGGCTTCTAGTAACCTCTCCTCCTTCAGTCTTCTAGTAACCTCTCCTCCTTCAGTCTTCTAGTAACCTCTCCTCCTACAGTCATCTAGTAACCTCTCCTCCTACAGTCTTCTAGTAACCTCTCCTCCTTCAGTCTTCTGGTAACCTCTCCTCCTTCAGTCTTCTAGTAATCTCTCGTCCTTCAGGCTTCTAGTAATCTCTCCTCCTTCAGTCTTCTAGTTACCTCTCCTCCTAGTAACCTCTCCTCCTTCAGTCTTCTAGTAATCTCTCCTCTTTCAGTCTTCTAGTAACCTCTCCTCCTTCAGTCTTCTAGTAACCTCTCCTCCTTCAGTCTTCTAGTAATCTCTCCTCCTTCAGTCTTCTAGTAACCTCTCCCCCTTCAGTCTTCTAGTAACCTCTCCTCCTCCTTCAGTTTTCTAGTAACCTCTCGTCCTTCAGGCTTCTAGTAATCTCTCCTCCTTCAGTCTTCTAGTAACCTCTCCTCCTTCAGTCTTCTAGTAACCTCTCCTCCTTCAGTCTTCTGGTAACCTCTCCTCCTTCAGTCTTCTAGTAACCTCTCGTCCTTCAGGCTTCTAGTAATCTCTCCTCCTTCAGTCTTCTAGTAACCTCTCCTCCTAGTAATCTCTCCTCCTTCAGTCTTCTAGTAATCTCTCCTCCTTCAGTCTTCTAGTAATCTCTCCTCCTTCAGTCTTCTAGTAACCTCTCCTCCTTCAGTCTTCTAGCAACCTCTCCTCCTTCAGTTTTCTAGTAACCTCTCCTCCTTCAGTCTTCTAGTAACCTCTCCTCCTTCAGTCTTCTAGTAATCTCTCCTCCTTCAGTCTTCTAGTAACCTCTCCCCCTTCAGTCTTCTAGTAACCTCTCCTCCTTCAGTTTTCTAGTAACCTCCTGTCCTTCAGGCTTCTAGTAACCTCTCGTCCTTCAGTCTTCTAGTAACCTCTCCTCCTTCAGTCTTCTAGTAACCTCTCATCCTTCAGGCTTCTAGTAATCTCTCCTCCTTCAGTCTTCTAGTAACCTCTCCTCCTTCAGTCTCCTAGTAATCTCTTCTCCTTCAGTCTTCTAGTAACCTCTCCTCCTTCAGTATTCTGGTAACCTCTCCTCCTTCAGTCTTCTAGTAACCTCTCGTCCTTCAGGCTTCTAGTAATCTCTCCTCCTTCAGTCTTCTAGTAATCTCTCCTCCTAGTAACCTCTCCTCCTTCAGTCTTCTAGTAATCTCTCCTCCTTCAGTTTTCGAGTAACCTCTCGTCCTTCAGTCTTCTAGTAACCTCTCCTCCTTCAGTCTTCTAGTAACCTCTCCTCCTAGTAACCTCTCCTCCTTCAGTCTTCTAGTAATCTCTCCTCCTTCAGTTTTCTAGTAACCTCTCGTCCTTCAGTCTTCTAGTAACCTCTCCTCCTTCAGTCTTCTAGTAACCTCTCCTCCTTCAGTCTTCTAGTAACCTCTCATCCTTCAGGCTTCTAGTAATCTCTCCTCCTTCAGTCTTCTAGTAACCTCTCCTCCTTCAGTCTTCTAGTAACCTCTCCTCCTTCAGTCTTCTAGTAACCTCTCCTCCTTCAGTCTTCTGGTAACCTCTCCTCCTTCAGTCTTCTAGTAACCTCTCGTCCTTCAGGCTTCTAGTAATCTCTCCTCCTTCAGTCTTCTAGTAACCTCTCCTCCTAGTAACCTCTCCTCCTTCAGTCTTCTAGTAATCTCTCCTCCTTCAGTCTTCTAGTAACCTCTCCTCCTTCAGTCTTCTAGTAACCTCTCCTCCTTCAGTCTTCTAGCAACCTCTCCTCCTTCAGTTTTCTAGTAAACTCTCCTCCTTCAGTCTTCTAGTAACCTCTCCTCCTTCAGTCTTCTAGTAATCTCTCCTCCTTCAGTCTTCTAGTAACCTCTCCGCCTTCAGTCTTCTAGTAACCTCTCCTCCTTCAGTCTTCTAGTAACCTCTCCTCCTTCAGTCTTCTAGTAATCTCTCCTCCTTCAGTCTTCTAGTAACCTCTCCTCCTTTAGTCTTCTAGTAACCTCTCCTCCTTCAGTCTTCTAGTAACCTCTCCTCCTTCAGTCTTCTGGTAACCTCTCCTCCTTCAGTCTTCTAGTAATCTCTCCTCCTTCAGTCTTCTAGTAATCTCTCCTCCTTCAGTCTTCTAGTAACCTCTCCTCCTTCAGTCTTCTAGTAACCTCTCCTCCTTCAGTCTTCTAGTAACCTCTCCTCCTTCAGTCTTCTAGTAACCTCTCGTCCTTCAGGCTTCTAGTAATCTCTCCTCCTTCAGTCTTCTAGTAACCTCTCCTCCTAGTAATCTCTCCTCCTTCAGTCTTCTAGTAATCTCTCCTCCTTCAGTTTTCTAGTAAACTCTCGTCCTTCAGTCTTCTAGTAACCTCTCCTCCTTCAGTCTTCTAGTAACCTCTCCTCCTAGTAACCTCTCCTCCTTCAGTCTTCTAGTAATCTCTCCTCCTTCAGTTTTCTAGTAACCTCTCGTCCTTCAGTCTTCTAGTAACCTCTCCTCCTTCAGTCTTCTAGTAACCTCTCCTCCTTCAGTCTTCTAGTAACCTCTCATCCTTCAGGCTTCTAGTAATCTCTCCTCCTTCAGGCTTCTAGTAACCTCTCCTCCTTCAGTCTTCTAGTAACCTCTCCTCCTTCAGTCTTCTAGTAACCTCCCCTCCTTCAGTCTTCTGGTAACCTCTCCTCCTTCAGTCTTCTAGTAACCTCTCGTCCTTCAGGCTTCTAGTAATCTCTCCTCCTTCAGTCTTCTAGTAACCTCTCCTCCTAGTAACCTCTCCTCCTTCAGTCTTCTAGTATCTCTCCTCCTTCAGTCTTCTAGTAACCTCTCCTCCTTCAGTCTTCTAGTAACCTCTCCTCCTTCAGTCTTCTAGCAACCTCTCCTCCTTCAGTTTTCTAGTAAACTCTCCTCCTTCAGTCTTCTAGTAACCTCTCCTCCTTCAGTCTTCTAGTAATCTCTCCTCCTTCAGTCTTCTAGTAACCTCTCCCCCTTCAGTCTTCTAGTAACCTCTCCTCCTTCAGTCTTCTAGTAACCTCTCCTCCTTCAGTCTTCTAGTAATCTCTCCTCCTTCAGTCTTCTAGTAACCTCTCCTCCTTCAGTCTTCTAGTAACCTCTCCTCCTTCAGTCTTCTAGTAACCTCTCCTCCTTCAGTCTTCTGGTAACCTCTCCTCCTTCAGTCTTCTAGTAATCTCTCCTCCTTCAGTCTTCTAGTAATCTCTCCTCCTTCAGTCTTCTAGTAACCTCTCCTCCTTCAGTCTTCTAGTAACCTCTCCTCCTTCAGTCTTCTAGTAACCTCTCCTCCTTCAGTCTTCTAGTAATTCTCCTCCTTCAGTCTTCTAGTAACCTCTCCCCCTTCAGTCTTCTAGTAACCTCTCCTCCTTCAGTCTTCTAGTAACCTCTCCTCCTTCAGTCTTCTAGTATCCTCTCCTCCTTCAGTCTTCTAGTAACCTCTCCTCCTTCAGTCTTCTAGTAACCTCTCGTCCTTCAGGCTTCTAGTAATCTCTCCTCCTTCAGTCTTCTAGTAACCTCTCCTCCTTCAGTCGTCTAGTAACCTCTCCTCCTTCAGTCTTCTAGTAACCTCTCCTCCTTCAGTCTTCTAGTAACCTCTCCTCCCTCAGTCTTCTAGTAACCTCTCCCCCTTCAGTCTTCTAGTAACCTCTCCTCTTAGTAACCTCTCCTCCTAGTAACCTCTCCTCCTCCTGTTGTCTGTTCCCTGCCTCAGGAGTAATGTTAGTTTGTCTTAGCGGTTCTGACGCGGTCTCTGTCTTGTTTGTTGTCTGTACCCTGCCTCAGGAGTAATGTTAGTTTGTCTTAGCGGTTCTGACGTGGTCTCTGTCTTGTTTGTTGTCTGTTCCCTGCCTCAGGAGTAATGTGAGTTTGTCTTAGCGGTTCTGACGCTGTCTCTGTCTTGTTTGTTGTCTGTTCCCTGCCTCAGGAGTAATGTTAGTTTGTCTTAGCGGTTCTGACGCTGTCTCTGTCTTGTTTGTTGTCTGTTCCCTGCCTTAGGAGTAATGTTAGTTTGTCTTAGCGGTTCTGACGCTGTCTCTGTCTTGTTTGTTGTCTGGTCCGTATTAGATGTTCTACTCCCCCTACATGCTTCTCTTCTCCAGCGTCGGTCCGGTTCTTCTTCTTCTTCTTCTTTACCTCTTTACTTAAGTTACGTATGACTATTTGGTACTTTTTCCTCCACTGGTTGAGTTAAGGGTTAAGTTTTGGGATTAGGGTTCAAATAAATAAAGTGAGTGTCTACCGCTGGGAATCTTCAGATCTGGAGTCCGCTACCCTTTTCCACAACGCCCTTAAAAAACCCAACCCTACTTTATGGTTAATAGTGCTCAGGTTTTGAAGGTGTTTCCCCGACGTCTTCCGGACATGGACAGACGTCCAATTTAGAAGTCAATCTTGAGCGATCTGCCTCTAGAATAAACATGGATACAATAAGAGCCACTAGAAAAGTTTTCTGGTAAAACACAATGTGCTTGTCCTTGTAGAAATGTCTCCCACAGGAACAGTGAAATAGCTGAAAACAGTCAGATGTAGAAATAGAGACAATGGCAGGAAGACTTTAAGCGTTAGAGAGAGCACATACTGACACATAAAGGGAAGTGATGTCATTTCTCTGTCTGACTCTCACCCTCTCTCATCTCTGAGGAGTTTACTCTCTCTGAGGTTCATAAAATATCCATCTTACAGAATCACTTCCTGTTTGACAGCGCCTGTCACGGAACCCCTCTGGGCATACAGGTACACCCCGCTATCATCAACCAATCAACAACCACCTGAACCACAGCCTGATCACCCCGCTATCATCCAGAAGGCGAGGTCAGTACAGGTGCATCAACGCTGGGACCGAGAGACTGAAAAATAGCTTCTATCTCAAGGCCATCAGACTGTTAAACAGCCATCACTAACTCAGAGAGGCTGCTGCCTACATTGAGACCCAATCACTAACTCAGAGAGGATGCTGCCTACATTGAGACCCAATCACTGACTCAGAGAGGCTGCTGCCTACATTGAGACCCAATCACTAACTCAGAGAGGCTGCTGCCTACATTGAGACCCAATCACTAACTCAGAGAGGATGCTGCCTACATTGAGACCCAATCACTGACTCAGAGAGGCTGCTGCCTACATTGAGACCCAATCACTAACTCAGAGAGGCTGCTGCCTACATTGAGACCCAATCACTAACTCAGAGAGGATGCTGCCTACATTGAGACCCAATCACTGACTCAGAGAGGCTGCTGCCTACATTGAGACCCAATCACTAACTCAGAGAGGCTGCTGCCTACATTGAGACACAATCACTGGCCACTTTAATGGATCACCAGCCACTTTATATAATGTTTACATACCCTACATTACTCATCTCATATGTATATACTGTACCTTATACCATCTACTGCATCCTGCCTATGCCACTCATCCATATATTTATATGGACATATTCCCATTCCACCCTTTTAGATTTGTGTGTATTAGGTAGTTGTTGGGGAATTGTTAGATGACTTGTTAGATATTACTGCACTGTCGGAACTAGAAGCACAAGCATTTCGCTACACTCGCATTAACATCTGCTAACCATGTGACCATTAACATCTGCTAACCATGTGTGTGTGACCAATAACATTTGATTTCATGTGTCTAACCAGGTCTCACAGTCTCCCTTCAGAATTAGATGTTAATCCAAGTTTATCAAATGTCAAATTTCAAAGTTTTTTAAAGTTAAGTTTAGGTATTAACTCCAAAGTTGTTGCTAACGTCAAAAGGTTAAGGGTTATTGTTTGGGATAGGCTTTAAAATAGCTGGATTCAACTTTCTGTCACTGGCAACCTAGCATCATCCAAACCTAGCTCTCACTGTTGCCCCTAGTGGCCGGTTTTCACATAATCTCCCACCTAATACAAACTTGTCTCACTGGTGACTTGGCGTGTGTGTGTGTGTGTGTGTGTGTGTGCGTGTGTGCGTCCGTGTCCGTGTCCGAACAGAAGCATTGGGTATCTGGTATATTCCAGACAGCTGCATGTATGAACTCATCCTCACCTTTCAACAACTAGAAAACTATACACCTACATGATATAAAAGACACAGTAGACAGAAATAATGAGAAGAGAGAGATAGAGAGAGGAAGGAAGCGAGAGAATGAGAGAGATAGAGAGAGGGGTGAAGCGAGAGAGAGAGGGGGAGGAAGCGAGAGACACAGAGAGAGAGAGAGCGAGAGAGAGAGAGGGAGGAAGTGAGAGACAGAGAGAGAGAGAGAGAGAGAGAGAGAGGGAGGGAGGGAGGAAGCGAGAGAGAGAGAGAGAGAGAGAGATAGAGAGAGGGAGGAAGAGAGAGAGAGAGAGAGAGAGAGGGAGGGAGAGAGAGAGAGAGAGAGAGAGAGAGGGAGAGATAGAGAGAGAGACAGAGAGACAGAGAGAGAGAGAGAGAGGAAGGTGAGAAACTACAATAGTTGGGGCAGCGAGAGAGAGATGAGATGTTTTTTTGGGGACCTCAGAGTTTTCAGGAGAGAAACTGGGAGGGGCTGGTCTAAATAGTGGTTGTTGATGTCTTTCAGGGGAAGGGTCCTGGTCACTAACAGCTTGGCCTCTTCAATGTTCTGGTAGAGGCTGAAGGTGTTGGACCCCCTTACAGTCTCATCAAGCAAATGCCAACGTTATTGGGGGGTCCAAGGGCCAACACGGGACACGGGAAGCATTGTAACACCCCCCCCCCATTCGAATGAGGGGGGTCCAAGGGCTAGTGGACATTGGGTCCAGAGTGATAGCTTTCCGTCTACAAACTGCACAGAGATTTCTGTACCAGCAGAGGGTGTGCTGGAGAGACACGGCTTGGGCTGTTCTGAGGAGAGCAGGGGATCTTGGGTATGACAGGCATTCGTTCCTGTCGGATCTGTCAGTCATTATTTCATCACACCAGAGTTGTGCTTTGGGGAAAAAGACTGTCCGTTCACGGAGACGTTTCACGGCCAGGAGCGTGGAACATTTAGGAGCCACTGTTTCACAACCCTCTCATCCAGACCACAGTGCTGACCTCCTCCAGCTTGTGGTCCAGGCTTGTGACAGCGCGGTTCACTAAGTTGGAGGACGTGCAAGAAGAGTCTGGGTAGCAATCTTCCAGCGACTTGGTGGAGGCTTCCTTCATAATGTCCAGCAGGCTGCTGCACCAGGTGGTGGAGGAGTCCGTGCTGAACCAGGTGGTGGAGGGGTCCGTGCTGCACCAGGTGGTGGAGGGGTCCGTGCTGTACCAGGTGGTGGAGGCTTCCTTCATAAAGTCCAGCAGGCTGCTGCACCAGGTGGTGGAGGAGTCCGTGCTGCACCAGGTGGTGGAGGGGTCCGTGCTGCACCAGGTGGTGGAGGGGTCCGTGCTGCACCAGGTGGTGGAGGGGTCCGTGCTGCACCAGGTGGTGGAGGGGTCCATGCTGCACCAGGTGGTGGAGGGGTCCGTGCTGCACCAGGTGGTGGAGGGGTCCATGCTGCACCAGGTGGTGGAGGGGTCCGTGCTGCACCAGGTGGTGGAGGGGTCCATGCTGCACCAGGTGGTGGAGGGGTCCGTGCTGCACCAGGTGGTGGAGGGGTCCATGCTGCACCAGGTGGTGGAGGGGTCCGTGCTGGGGGTGTCTGTTATGTCGGGAGGGGGTGTCTGTTATGTCGGGAGGGGGTGTCTGTTATGTAGGGAGGGGGTGTCTGTTATGTGGGGAGGGGGTGTCTGTTATGTGGTTAGGGGGGTGTCTGTTATGTAGGGATGGGGTGTCTGTTGTGTGGGGAGGGGGGTGTCTGTTATGTAGTGAGGGGGTGTCTGTTATGTAGTGAGGGGGTGTCTGTTCTATAGGGGAGAGGCATGTCTGTTATGTAGTGAGGGAGTGTCTGTTATGTAGGGGAGGGGGTGTCTGTTATGTAGGGAGGGGGGTGTCTGTTCTGTAGGGAGGGGGTGTCTGTTATGTAGGGAGGGGTGTCTTATGTGGGGAGGGGGGTGTCTGTTCTGTAGGGAGGGGGTGTCTTATGTAGGGAGGGGTGTCTTATGTGGGGAGGGGGGTGTCTGTTCTGTAGGGAGGGGGGTGTCTGTTATGTGGGGAGGGGGGTGTCTGTTATGTGGGGAGGGGGGTGTCTGTTATGTGGGGAGGGGGGTGTCTGTTCTGTAGGGAGGGGGGTGTCTGTTATGTGGGGAGGGGGGTGTCTGTTATGTGGGGAGGGGGGTGTCTGTTCTGTGGGGAGGAGGTGTCTGTTTTTCTTTTGTTCCAGGTGGGTGTTTCTGAAAAGCAATCAAATTAATCGTTTACCTTTGATCTTTGGATGTTTTCACTCACGAGACTCCCAGTTAGACAACAAATGTTCCTTTTGTTCCATAAAGATTATTTTTATCTCCAAAATACCTCAGTTTGTTTGTCGCGTTATGTTCAGAAATCCACAGGAAAGAGCGGTCATGACAACGCACACAAATTCCAAATAGTTTCCATAATGTCCACAGAAACATGTCAAACGTTTTTTATAATCAATCCTCAGGTTGTTTTAAAAATATATAATCGATAATATATCAACCGTAAATTTCTTTCACAGTAGGAGAGGGAAAAGCAATAGCTGTCCAAACTCTGTTGCGCGAGCAAAACTCATGTGACCACTTGACGCGATGTTATCGTTCTGGCTCATTTTTCAAAATAAAAGCCTGAAACTGTCTGAAGACTGACACCTTGAGGAAGCGATAGGAAAAGGAATCTGGTTCATATCCCTTTAAATCCAGCAAAGGGAACCTATGGAACATGAAGCCACTTCCTGTTTTGATTTTCCTCAGGGTTTCGCCTGCAATATCAGTTCTGTTATACTCACAGACAATATTTTGACAGTTTTGGAAACTTTAGTGTGTTTTCTATCCAATACTAATAATAATATGCATATATTAGCAACTGAGTCTGAGGAGCTGGCTGTTTAAAATGGGCACCTTTTCATCCAAGCTACTCAATAATGCCCCTGCAGCCATAAAAAGTTAAGGGTTGATCTGAGCGTTCTGTACCAAGAACAGCAGTCAAGCTGTAAACAACTTAATTATACACAGATTCTAAATAACTATTGATAACAAATGTGTATTTTGTGGTTGTGACCCAGAGACCATTTATTTTGGGACTGTTCTTATGTCAGAAGATTTTGGAGTGAGTTAGAAGATTTTATTTTAAAAGACACAACTATTAATGTTAATTTGTATTTTGATCCAAATTAAATGGACCCTGATTTAACTTTCATTGTTCATTTGTTTATTTTTCATGCCAGACTGTTTATCCATAAAATTTAGTGGGCGGAGAACAATTATTTATGATAGAATGTAAATATTATTCTGAAATTATCAGTAACTTATGAATTTTTCCAGTATAATATAGGTTCAGCAAATCCCCTTATTGTTTGGGATACCTTTAAATGTACCTTCAGGGGTCACTCAATTTAATATTTATCAATAATTTAAAAGAAAAATCTGTTTCTGGCTAAAGAGACAAGACTAACAAGGGTTATCCATGAACCTATAGTTCATGTAGACGGCAATAAAAACGATACTACAGAGACACAAAATAAGTTATAGGAAAAACAAAAAGAACTTGAGGAACTTATTCAAGAACGATCTAATGTAAACTATTATAAAAATAAAGCCAACTGGATGGAATATGGAGAAAAATGCACAAAATTCTTCCTGAATCTCCAATACAGGAAGGCTAACAAAAATAATTTGCAGAAACTCGTTATTGAAGACGTAGTCATCTATGATTCTCCGAATGATATTTTAAATGAGGAAGCTGATTATTTTAGGCAGATGTTCTCTTTTCCATCTCATCCTCTCCCACTGAATGAAGATTATGGTAAGGAATTATTTCCAAATAGTATAAAACATGGAAAATGAACAAATGTACAGAAAGATCAGTGTGGAGAACTTTTTGATTACAGAGGGAGAACTTTTTGAGGCTATTAAATCCTTTCAGTCTGGATAACAGACACATAACTCCCCACATAACAGACACCCCCAAGGCTTGATGGCATCATACCGGTAGATCTGGTCTGATCTGGTCTGATCTGGTCTATCAAGTATTGTTAGATTGTTTTAACTGCTATAGAAATGGTCTGTCAGGGACTCAGCAGGAAGGTCTGATTTCACTATTATTAAAACAAGACCCAGATGGCAAACATAAAGATCACGGTCTATCTAAAATACACTGGAGGCCTCTAACACTTAAATGTTGTGATGCAAAAATACTAGCGAACTGCACTCAGAATTAAAAGGGTTTTGTTTATCCTAATCAGACAGGTCATTTACATGGACGATACATTGGAGATAATATAGGACAACTACTAGAAATAATAGAACCTCATGGAACTTCTAAAGAAGCCAGGAAGGGTATTTATAGCTGATTTTGATCAAGTAAGACTGGATATTATTTATAAATGGCTGGTAATTGTCTTATAAAAAAGGGGTAAAAGATAATGTATAGCAAACCCAGGTGTAAAATAATAAATAACGGAGAGTTTTGAATTGTCAAGAGGAGTTATTATTACCCATATATTACCATATAAGCCTATGTAGTCTTAGAAATAAGGTTAATGAAATCAATAACTTGCTAACATCAGATAATGTTCATATATTAGCTATTTCTGAGACTCACTGAGATTGTTCATTTGAAGATACAGGGGCGACAGGTATCCTAGTGGTTAGAGCGTTGCGCCGGTAACCGAAAAGGTTGCTGGATCGAATCCCCGAGCTGACAAGGTCAAAATCTGTTGTTCTTCCCCTGAACAAGGCAATTAACCCACTGTTCCCCGGTAGGCTGTCATTGTAAATAAGAATTTGTTCTTAACTGACTTGCCTGATTAAATGAAAACAAATACAGCAGTAGATATACAAGTAACATCTACAGAAGAGACAGAAATGCTTATGGGGGAGTTATACTCAGAGCCATATCCCTATACAAGTATGTAACATCTACAGAAGAGACAGAAATGCTTATGGGGGAGTTATACTCAGAGCCATATCCCTATACAAGTATGTAACATCTACAGAAGAGACAGAAATGCTTATGGGGGAGTTATACTCAGAGCCATATCCCTGTAATACTTGGAGAAGATATTGTGTAATTGAAGTGTTGTAGTTGCAGGTTCACTTGGAACATCAAAGGCCTTTTATTTTTGGGGTGTTGCATATGTAACATCTACAGAAGAGACAGAAATGCTTATGGGGGAGTTATACTCAGAGCCATATCCCTGTAATACTTGGAGAAGATATTGTGTAATTGAAGTGTTGTAGTTGCAGGTTCACTTGGAACATCAAAGGCCTTTTCTTTTTGGGGTGTTGCTGCCGTACTTTGCAAAAAAAGGCAGTAACTGCTCATTTGGTCGAATATGAGTTTTGCATGAACACATTTTTTCTACATCAAATACATGCTTAATCATGTGAACAAGTATCCTGACTCTTTTGTATTGTGTCTTGGATAAAATTGATATTTTATCTATTTATGTATTTATTTATTTTAGATTATACATGTTAGCAGTAACTGTATAAAGTTATTATGAAGCCAAGGTAAATAAAAGCAATTTTTATCAGTTCCACGCTACGAGCAGTTTCTGCCCTTTTTGTTTGGTAGGGCAGTATAGGCCACCAAGTGTGAACAGTCAGTATCTAAATAATATGTGTGAAATGCTTGATAGTATTTCTTGGGGACCTGAATATTGACTGGTTTTCATCAAGCTGTCCGTTCAACAGGAAGCTTCTCACTGTAACCAGTGCCTGTAATCTGGTTCAGGTTATTAATCAACCCACTCAATAGGAAACGTCTTACTGTTACCAGTGCCTGTAATCTGGTTCAGGTTATTAATCAACCTACCAGTGTGTTTACAAAAACTACAGGAACAAGATCATCCACATGTATTGATCCCATTTTTACTAATACTGTTCTAATGCTGTATCCGTACCCATTGGATGCAGTGATCACAATATAGTGGCTATATACAGGAAAGACAAAGTTCCAGCATCTGGGCCAACAGCTGGGATTTACTCTTATGTGGATAATAAAAATATTTGTTGGTCTGATGTGATTAATAAGGAGCATCCAGATACTACACTTGATGAATTTATGAAATTGCTTCTTCCAATTATTGATGAACGTGCACCTGTTAAGAAACGGACTGTTAGAACTGTTAAGACTCCATGGATCGATGAGGAATTGAAAAACTGTATGGTTGAAAGAGATGGGGGCAAAATAAGTGAATAAGTCTGGATGCACATCTGACTGGCTGACTTACTTGCACATTGAGAAATTATGTGACTAAACTCAACAAAAAGTAGCACTGCATTATGAAGTCCAAGGTCAATGATATAAAGAACAATGGAAAACAAATTTGGAGTACTTTACATGCATTATGGGTAGAAAGACAAATTCCATCTTTCATCGAATCAGATTCATAACAAAACCATTTGATGTTGATATTTTAACGATTATTTCATTGGCAAAGTGGCAATCAATTGCCAACATGATTTCTTCCTCAATCTAATCACAAGACCCCATAGTGACATCACAAGACCCCATAGTGACATCGCAAGACCCCATAGTGACATCACAAGACCCCATAGTGACATCACAAGACCCCATAGTGACATCACAAGACCCCATAGTGACATCACAAGACCCCATAGTGACATCACAAGACCCCATAGTGACATCGCAAGACCCCATAGTGACATCACAAGACCCCATAGTGACATCACAAGACCCCATAGTGACATCACAAGACCCCATAGTGACATCGCAAGACCCCATAGTGACATCACAAGACCCCATAGTGACATCACAAGACCCCATAGTGACATCACAAGACCCCATAGTGACATCGCAAGACCCCATAGTGACATCACAAGACCCCATAGTGACATCGCAAGACCCATAGTGACATCACAAGACCCCATAGTGACATCACAAGACCCCATAGTGACATCACAAGACCCCATAGTGACAAAGTGAACACAAGTTTTTAGACACTTTACAAACACAGAAACACCTTATTTACAGAAGTATTCAGACAATTTGCTATGAGACTTGAAATTGATCTGAGGTGCATCCTGTTTCTATTGATCATCCTAAAGATCTGTCTACAAGTTGATTGACATTTAGGCAGGAAAAATGGCAACGATGAACAGTGAGCCGTCGCACTCATTCATAAAAATACAAAATAATGAAAAGAACATAATTGCAAGTTTGAGTTCTGTAAAGTTAGAGAGGTTGAAGAATTATTGTTATCGATCAAACTTAACAAACCTCCTGGCATATTGACAACTTAGATGGAAAACTACTGGGGATGGTAGCTGAGTCTATAAACCACTCCTATCTATAGTGGTAAAGCGGCCTTTACTGGTTCTAACAGCAGACCTATCAGCTTGCTACCAGCTCTTAGCAAACTGTTGGAAAGAATTGCATTTGATCAAATACAATGCTATTTCTCTGTAAACAAATTAACATCACACTTTCAGCATGCTTATAGAGAAGGGTACTCAACATGTACTGCACAGACACAAATGATTGGTTGAAATAAATTGATAATAAGAAGATTGTGGAAGCTGTACTGTTAGATTTCACTGCAGCCTTTGATATTATTGACCATAACCTGTTGTTGAAAAAATGTATGTTATGGCTTTTCAACCTCTGCCATAACATTGATTCAGAGCCATGTATCTAATAGAACTCAAGAGGGTTTTCTTTAATGGAAGCGTCTCTAATGTCAAACATGTCAAGTGTGGTGTACCGCAGGGCAGCTCTCTAGGCCCTCTGTTCTTTTCTATTTTTACCAATGACCTGCCAATGGTTTTAAACAAAGCATGTGTGTCCATGTATGCTGATGATTCAACCATATACATGTACTCATCAGCAACCACAGCTAATGATGGCACTGAAACCCTTAACAAAGATTTTCAGTCTGTTTTGGAATGGGTTTTTATTTTTTATTTTTTTATTTCACCTTTATTTAACCAGGTAGGCTAGTTGAGAACAAGTTCTCATTTGCAACTGCGACCTGACCAAGATAAAGCATAGCAGTGTGAACAGACAACACAGAGTTACACATGGAGTAAACAATTAACAAGTCAATAACACAGTAGAAGAAAAAGGGGGAGTCTATATACATTGTGTGCAAAAGGCATGAGGAGGTAGGCGAATAATTACAATTTTGCTGATTAACACTGGAGTGATAAATGATCAGATGGTCATGTACAGGTAGATATATTGGTGTGCAAAAGAGCAGAAAAGTAAATAAATATAAACAGGATGGGGATGAGGTAGGTAAAATTGGGTGGGCTATTTACCGATAGACTATGTACAGCTGCAGCGATCGGTTAGCTGCTCAGATAGCAGATGATTGAAGTTGGCGAGGGAGATAAAAGTCTCCAAATTCAGCGATTTTTGCAATTCGTTCCAGTCACAGGCAGCAGAGAACTGGAACGAAAGGCGA
>NC_034189.2:6952147-6962147 GCF_002021735.2 Oncorhynchus kisutch | reverse complement strand
AGAGAAGAAGAGCAGGATGCTCCTCAGTCCAGACAGTTTTAGCCAGAGAAGAAGAGCAGGGTTCTCCTCAGTCCAGACTGTTTTAGCCAGAGAAGAAGAGCAGGGTGCTCCTCAGTCCAGACTGTTTTAGCCAGAGAAGAAGAGCAGGATGCTCCTCAGTCCAGACTGTTTTAGCCAGAGAAGAAGAGCAGGATGCTCCTCAGTCCAGACTGTTTTAGCCAGAGAAGAAGAGCAGGGTGCTCCTCAGTCCAGACTGTTTTAGCCAGAGAAGAAGAGCAGGATGCTCCTCAGTCCAGACTGTTTTAGCCAGAGAAGAAGAGCAGGGTGCTCCTCAGTCCAGACTGTTTTAGCCAGAGAAGAAGAGCAGGGTGCTCCTCAGTCCAGACTGTTTTAGCCAGAGAAGAAGAGCAGGGTGCTCCTCAGTCCAGACTGTTTTAGCCAGAGAAGAAGAGCAGGGTGCTCCTCAGTCCAGACTGTTTTAGCCAGAGAAGAAGAGCAGGGTGCTCCTCAGTCCAGACTGTCTTAGCCAGAGAGAAGAGCAGGATGCTCCTCAGTCCAGACTGTTTTAGCCAGAGAAGAAGAGCAGGGTAGCATGAAACGGGTGGGAACTGGGCTATTAAAGAGATGCTCCGGACCCACCCCCCCCCCCCACGTGGGCCAATTCAGGTTCCAGCCAATGAGGTTCAGCCCCTCGTTGACAGCTTAGCTGTGATGCGCACACAGCAGAGCTCAATGACGTGGTGCACATATCTGCACATACAGTATTGTAGTATACAGGTATCAGGGACCACTTTTGACTTTGAGCGCTACAAAGGTACTGGAGAATCTCTTATAAGTGGCGAATCATTCTTTACAAATGTGGGTGTGTTTGAGAGTGCAGCTGTGTGTGTGTGTGTGTGTGTGTGTGTGTGTGTGTGTGTGTGTGTGTGTGTGTGTGTGTGTGTGTGTGTGTGTGTGTGTGTGTGTGTGTGTGTGTGTGTGTGTGTGTGTGTGTGTGTGTGTGTGTGTGGTGTGTGTGATTATTTCCCTTCACAAAGTATCCCCTTGACTTATTCCATATTGTGTTGTGTTATAGCCTGATTTCAAAAATAATGAAATGTAAAAATATATATATATATATATCTCTCATCTTCACACAATACCCGATAATGAAATCACAATACACAAGTAAATCTCTACAAGCCTGTGTAGTCTTTCTGGGTAAATCATCTAACAGCTGTGAGTCTTTCTGGGTAAATCTCTAACAGCTGTGAGTCTTTCTGGGTAAATCTCTAACAGCTGTGAGTCTTTCTGGGTAAATCTCTAACAGCTGTGAGTCTTTCTTGGTAAATATCTAACAGCTGTGAGTCTTTCTGGGTAATCTCTAACAGCTGTGAGTCTTTCTGGGTAAATCTCTAACACGCTGTGAGTCTTTCTGGGTAAATCTCTAACAGCTGTGAGTCTTTCTGGTAAATCTCTAACAGCTGTGAGTCTTCTTTCCTGGGTAATCTCTAACAGCTGTGAGTCTTTCTGGGTAAATCTCTAACAGCTGTGAGTCTTTCTGGGTAAATCTCTAACAGCTGTGAGTCTTTCTGGGTAAATCTCTAACAGCTGTGAGTCTTTCTGGTAAATCTCTAACAGCTGTGAGTCTTTCTGGGTAAATCTCTAACAGCTGTGATCTTTTCTGAACAGCTGTGAGTCTTTCTGGGTAAATCTCTAACAGCTGTGAGTCTTTCTTGGGTAAATCTCTAACAGCTGTGAGTCTTTCTGGGTAAATCTCTAACAGCTGTGAGTCTTTCTGGGTAAATCTCTAACAGCTGTGAGTCTTTCTGGGTAAATCTCTAACAGCTGTGAGTCTTTCTGGGTAAATCTCTAACAGCTGTGAGTCTTTCTGGGTAAATCTCTAAGAGATGTGAGTCCTTTCTGGGTAAATCTCTAACAGCGGTGAGTCTTTCTGGGTAAATCTCTAACAGCTGTGAGTCTTTCTGGGTAAATCTCTAACAGCTGTGAGTCTTCTGGGTAAATCTCTAACAGCTGTGAGTCTTCTGGGTAAATCTCTAACAGCTGTGAGTCTTTCTGGGTAAATCTCTAACAGCTTGAGTCCTTTCTGGGTAAATCTCTAACAGCTGTGAGTCTTTCTGGGTAAATCTCTAACAGCTGTGAGTCTTTCTGGGTAAATCTCTAACAGCTGTGAGTCTTTCTGGGTAAATCTCTAACAGCGTTTCTGGTAATCTCAACAGTGGAGTCTTTCTGGGTAAATCTCTAACAGCTGTGAGTCTTTCTGGGTAAATCTCTAACAGCTGTGAGTCTTTCTGGGTAAATCTCTAACAGCTGTGAGTCTTTCTGGGTAAATCTCTAACAGCTGTGAGTCTTTCTGGGTAAATCTCTAACAGCTGTGAGTCTTTCTGGGTAAATCTCTAACAGCTGTGAGTCTTTCTGGGTAAATCTCTAACAGCTGTGAGTCTTTCTGGGTAAATCTCTAACAGCTGTGAGTCTTTCTGGGTAAATCTCTAACAGCTGTGAGTCTTTCTGGGTAAATCTCTAACAGCTGTGAGTCTTTCTGGGTAATCTCTAACAGCTGTGAGTCTTTCTGGGTAAATCTCTAACAGCTGTGAGTCTTTCTGGGTAAATCTCTAACAGCTGTGAGTCTTTCTGGGTAAATCTCTAACAGCTTTGAGTCTTTCTGGGTAAATCTCTAACAGCTGTGAGTCTTTCTGGGTAAATCTCTAACAGCTGTGAGTCTTTCTGGGTAAATCTCTAACACTGTGAGTCTTTCTGGGTAAATCTCTAACAGCTGTGAGTCTTTCTGGGTAAATCTCTAACAGCTGTGAGTCTTTCTGGGTAAATCTCTAACAGCTGTGAGTCTTTCTGGGTAAATCTCTAACAGCTGTGAGTCTTTCTGGGTAAATCTCTAACAGCTTTGAGTCTTTCTGGGTAAATCTCTAACAGCTGTGAGTCTTTCTGGGTAAATCTCTAACAGCTGTGAGTCTTTCTGGGTAAATCTCTAACAGCTGTGAGTCTTTCTGGGTAAATCTCTAACAGCTGTGAGTCTTTCTGGGTAAATCTCTAACAGCTGTGAGTCTTTCTGGGTAAATCTCTAAGAGATGTGAGTCTTTCTGGGTAAATCTCTAACAGCTGTGAGTCTTTCTGGGTAAATCTCTAACAGCTGTGAGTCTTTCTGGGTAAATCTCTAACAGCTGTTAACAGGTAAATCTCTAACACAAATTGAAAAAGTCAATGGGGTGTGAATACTTTCTGAAGGCACAGTATCTTTTTTACAATCTACCCAAAGTACATCCAAGTCAAAGTCTGAATTAGAATAAGTGAATGATTCAATTCACTTATCAATCCAGCTCAATCTGCACTATTTATACAATAACAGAATCTCTCACTGTCAGGACACTTCAGTGCATCCCAAATGGCACCCTATTCCCTACATTGCACCCTATGGGCCCTGGTAAAAAGTAGTGCACTATAAAGGGAATAGGGTGCCACTTGTGACTGAACCTGGAACATTTCACCTTCTATTCTACAACTCTAATCTGAAACAATGGATTCCATTCAGGCATTCCGTATCTCTCTCTCGCTCTCTCTCTCTCTCTCTCCCCCCTCTCTCTCTCTCTCTCTCTGTGTCTCTCTCTACCTCTCTCTCTACCTCTCTCTCTCCCTCTCTCTACCTCTTTCTACCTCTCTCTACCTCTCTCTCTCTCTCTGTCTCTACCTCTCTCTCACTCTCTGTCTCTCTGTCTCTCTCTACACCTCTCTTTACCTCTCTCTGTCTCTGTCTCTACCTCTCTCTCTCTGTCTCTCTGTCTCTCTCTCTACCTCTCTCTCTACCTCTCTCTCTCTCCCTCTCTTTACCTCTCTCTGTCTCTGTCTCTACCTCTCTCTGTCTCTCTCTACCTCTCTCTCTCTCTCTGTCTTTCTGTCTCTCTCTACCTCTCTCTCTACCTCTCTCTACCTCTCTCTCTTCCTCTCCCTCTCTCTGCCTCTCTCTCTACCTCTCTGTCTCTCTCTACCTCTCTCTCTCTGTCTCTCTCTGCCTCTCTCTCTACCTCTCCATCTCTCTCTACCTCTCTCTCTCTGTCTCTCTCTCTCCCTCTCCCTCTCCGTCTCTCTCTATCTCTCTCTTCCTCTCTCTCTCTCTACCTCTCTCCCTCCTCCCCATCTCCCTCCCTCTCTCTCTACCTCTCTCTCTCCCTCTCTCTACCTCTCTCTCTACATCTCTCTCTCCATCTCCCTCTCCATCTCCCTCCCTCTCTCTCTGCCTCTCTCTCTACCTCTCTGTCTCTCTCTACCTCTCTCTCTCTGTCTCTCTCTCTGCCTCTCTCTCTCCCTCTCCGTCTCGCTCTGTCTCTCTCTACCTCTCTCTCTCTGTCTCTCTCTCTCTCTCTCCCTCTCTGTCTCTCTCTATCTCTCTCTTCCTCTCTTCCTCTCTCTCTACCTCTCTCTCTCCCTCTCCGTCTCCCTCCCTCTCTCGCTACCTCTCTCTCCCTCTCTCTCCCTCTCCCTCCCTCTCCCTCTCCATCTCTCTCTGTCTCTCTCTACCTCTCTCTCCCTCTCCCTCTATCTTTACCTCTCTCTCTCCCTTTCCCTCTCTGTCTCTCTCCGTCTCTCTCTACCTCTCTCACTGCCTCTCTCTCTCTCGCTCTTCTCAGAATGTAGATTTGACCACAAGGTTAGGGAGTCAGTTGGAGGGAGTTGGAGTCTCTCTCTCTGTCTCTCTCTACCTCTCTCTACACCTCTCTTTACCTCTCTCTGTCTCTGTCTCTACCTCTCTCTCTCTGTCTCTCTGTCTCTCTCTTCCTCTCTCTCTACCTCTCTCTCTCCCTCTTTACCTCTCTCTGTCTCTGTCTCTACCTCTCTCTGTCTCTCTCTACCTCTCTCTCTCTCTCTGTCTTTCTGTCTCTCTCTACCTCTCTCTCTACCTCTCTCTACCTCTCTCTCTTCCTCTCCTCTCTCTCTGCCTCTCTCTCTCTGTCTCTCCCTCTCCCTCTCCGTCTCTCTCTATCTCTCTCTTCCTCTCTCTCTCTCTACCTCTCCGTCTCTCTCTACCTCTCTCTCTCTGTCTCTCTCTCTTCCCTCTCCCTCTCCCTCTCCGTCTCTCTCTATCTCTCTCTTCCTCCCTCTCTCTCTGCCTCTCTCTCTACCTCTCTGTCTCTCTCTATCTCTCTCTCTCTGTCTCTCTCTGCCTCTCTCTCTACCTCTCCGTCTCTCTCTACCTCTCTCTCTCTGTCTCTCTCTCTCCCTCTCCCTCTCCGTCTCTCTCTATCTCTCTCTTCCTCTCTCTCTCTCTACCTCTCTCTCTCCCTCCCCGTCTCCCTCCCTCTCTCTCTACCTCTCTCTCTCCCTCTCTCTACCTCTCTCTCTACATCTCTCTCTCCATCTCCCTCTCCATCTCCCTCCCTCTCTCTCTGCCTCTCTCTCTACCTCTCTGTCTCTCTCTACCTCTCTCTCTCTGTCTCTCTCTCTGCCTCTCTCTCTCCCTCTCCGTCTCTCTCTGTCTCTCTCTACCTCTCTCTCTCTGTCGCTCTCTCTCCCTCTCCCTCTCCGTCTCTCTCTATCTCTCTCTTCCTCTCTCTCTCTCCCTCTCCGTCTCCCTCCCTCTCTCGCTACCTCTCTCTACCTCTCTCTCTCCCTCTCCCTCTCTCTCTACCTCTCTCTCTCCCTCTCCCTCCCCGTCTCCCTCCCTCTCTCTCTACCTCTCTCTCTCCCTCTCTCTCTACCTCCCTCTCTCCATCTCCATCTCTCTCCTTCTCCCTCCCTCTCCCTCTCCGTCTCTCTCCGTCTCTCTCTACCTCTCTCTCCCTCTCCCTCTATCTTTAACTCTCTCTCTCCCTTTCCCTCTCTGTCTCTCTCCGTCTCTCTCTACCTCTCTCACTGCCTCTCTCTCTCTCACTCTTCTCAGAATGTAGATTTGACCACAAGGTTAGGGAGTCAGTTGGAGGGAGGGAGGGAGGGAAGGAAGGAAGGAGGAACTGAGGGAGGGAGGGAGGGAAGGAAGGAAGGAGGGGGGGAAGGAAGGAGGAATGGAGGGAGGGAAGGAAGGAAGGAGGGAAGGAAGGAAGGAGGAATGGAGGGAGGGAAGAAAGGAGGAATGGAGGGAGGGAAGAAAGGAGGAATGGAGGGAGGGAAGAAAGGAGGAATGGAGGGAGGGAGGGAGGGAAGAAAGGAGGAATGGAGGGAGGGAGGGAGGGAGGGAAGAAAGGAGGAATGGAGGGAGGGAGGGAGGGAGGGAAGAAAGGAGGGAGGGAGGTAGGGAGGGAGGGAGGGAGGGAAGAAAGGAGGGAGGGAGGGAGGGAAGAAAGGAGGGAGGGAGGGAGGGAGGGAGGGAGGGAGGGAGGGAGGGAGGGAGGGAGGGAGGGAGGGAGGGAGGGAAGAAAGGAGGAATGGAGGGAGGGTGGGAGGGAGGGAGGGAGAGGATGGAGGGAGGGAAGAAAGGAGGAATGGAGGGAGGGTGGGAGGGAGGGAGGGAGAGGATGGAGGGAGGGAAGAAAGGAGGAATGGAGGGAGGGAGGGAGGGAGGGAGGGAGGGAGGGAGGGAGGGAGGGAGGGAGGGAGGGAGGGAGGGAAGAAAGGAGGAATGGAGGGAGGGGGGGATGGAGGGAGAGGATGGAGGGAGGGAAGAAAGGAGGGAGGGAGGGAGGGAGGGAGGGAGGGAGGGAAGAAAGGAGGAATGGAGGGAGGGTGGGAGGGAGGGAGGGAGGGAGGGAGGGAGGGAGGGAGGGAGAGGATGGAGGGAGGGAAGAAAGGAGGAAGGGAGGGAGGGAGGGAGATGATGGAGGGAGGGAAGAAAGGAGGAATGGAGCAATGGAGGGAGGGAGGGAGGGAGTGGATGGAGGGAGGGAGCGTGGGATGGATGGAGTGAGTGGATGGAGGGAGAAAGGGAGGGAGGGAAGGAAGGGAGGGAGGGAGGGATGGAAGGAGGTATGGGAGGGAGGGTGGGGGAGAGGGAGGGAGGGATAACCTGAGGGAGGGAGGGAGGAATGGAGGGAGGAATGGAGGGAGGGAGGGAGGGAGGGGATGGAGGGAGGGAGGGAGGGATGGAGTGAGTGGATGGAGGGAGCGTTGGATGGATGGAGTGAGTGGATGGAGGGAGAAAGGGAGGGATGGAGGGAAGGAAGGGAGGGAGGGAGGGATGGAAGGAGGTATGGGAGGGAGGGTGGGGGAGAGGGAGGGGGGATGGAGGGAGAGGATGGAGGGGGAGGGAGGGAGGGAGGGAGGGAGGGAGGGAGGGAGGGGATGGAGGGAGGGAGGAAGAAAGGAGGAATGGAGGGAGGGAGGGAGGGAGGGAGGGAGGGAGGGAGGGAGGGAGGGAGGGAGGGAGGGAGGGAGGGAGGGAGGGAGGGAGTGGATGGAGGGAGGGAGGGAGGGAGGGAGGGAGGAAGAAAGGAGGAATGGAGGGAGGGAGGGAGATGATGGAGGGAGGGAAGAAAGGAGGAACGGAGCAATGGAGGGAGGGAGGGAGTGGATGGAGGGAGGGAGCGTGGGATGGATGGAGTGAGTGGATGGAGGGAGAAAGGGAGGGAGGGAAGGAAGGGAGGGAGGGAGGGATGGAAGGAGGTATGGGAGGGAGGGTGGGGGAGAGGGAGGGAGGGATGGAGGGAGAGGATGGAGGGAGGATGGATGGATGGAGGGAGGGGGATGGAGGGAGGGAGGGAGGGAGAGGATGAGAGAGGGAGGGATTTGTGGAAAGATATTTTGGAAAAGAGGGAAAGATGATTTCGGGATGGTGGTTGGTCTCATTTACTCTTGTTCTGCGGGGATGTTATCAGGTTAACAGGTTAACAGGTTATCAGGTTAACATGTTATCAGGTTAACATGTTATCAGGTTATCCGGTTAACAGGTTATCTGGTTATCTGGTTATCAGGTTATCGGGTTATCAGGTTAACATGTTAACATGTTATCAGGTTAACATGTTATCAGGTTATCAGGTTAACATGTTATCAGGTTAACATGTTATCAGGTTAACATGTTATCAGGTTAACATGTTACCAGGTTATCAGGTTATCAGGTTAACATGTTATCAGGTTAACATGTTATCAGGTTATCAGGTTATCAGGTTAACAGGTTATCAGGTTAACAGGTTACCAGGTTAACAGGTTATCAGGTTATCAGGTTAACAGGTTATCAGGTTAACAGGTTATCAAGTTTTTCAGGTTAACATGTTATCAGGTTACCAGCTTATCAGGTTATCAGGTTAACAGGTTATCAGGTTATCAGGTTATCTGGTTATCCGGTTATCAGGTTACCAGCTTATCAGGTTATCAGGTTAACGTGTTATCAAATCAAATCACATTATGCACCAATACAACACCATAGAGTGAAATGCTGAATACAAGCTCTTAACCAACATTGCCATTTTTTGATAAATAAGTGTTAAATCCGGCTACCCGGATAAAGCACTAAATAAACTTCAGTTAGTGCTAAATACGTCTGCTAGAATCCTGACTACAACCCCAAAAAATTATCATATTACTCCAGTGCTAGCCTCTCTACACTGGCTTCCTGTCAAAGCAAGGGCTGATTTCAAGGTTTTACTGCTAACCTACAAAGCATTGCATGGGCTTGCTCCTACCTATCTCTCTGATTTGGTCCTGCCGTACATACCTACACGTACGCTACGGTCACAAGACGCAGGCCTCCTAATTGTCCCTAGAATTTCTAAGCAAACAGCTGGAGGCAGGGCTTTCTCCTATAGAGCTCCATTTTTATGGAACGGTCTGCCTACCCATGTCAGAGACGCAAACTCGGTCTCAACCTTTAAGTCTTTACTGAAGACTCATCTCTTCAGTGGGTCATATGATTGAGTGTAGTCTGGCCCAGGAGTGGGAAGGTCCTCTTTCCCACTCCCTCTAGTGGTGTGGGGGCTGTGCTTTGGCAAAGTGGGTGGGGTTATATCCTTCCTGTTTGGCCCTGTCCGGGGGTGTCCTCGGATGGGGCCACAGTGTCTCCTGACCCCTCCTGTCTCAGCCTCCAGTATTTATGCTGCAGTAGTTTATGTGTCGGGGGGCTGGGGTCAGTTTGTTATATCCGGAGTACTTCTCCTGTCCTATTCGGTGTCCTGTGTCAATCTAAGTGTGCGTTCTCTAATTCTCTCCTTCTCTCTTTCTTTCTCTCTCTCGGAGGACCTGAGCCCTAGGACCATGCCCCAGGACTACCTGACATGATGACTCCTTGCTGTCCCCATCCCACCTGGCCATGCTGCTGTTCCAGTTTCAACTGACCTGAGCCCTAGGACCATGCCCCAGGACTACCTGACATGATGACTCCTTGCTGTCCCCAGTCCACCTGGCCATGCTGCTGCTCCAGTTTCAACTTCCACCTGACTGTGCTGCTGCTACAGTTTCAACTGTTCTGCCTTATTATTATTCGACCATGCTGGTCATTTATGAACATTTGAACATCTTGGCCATGTTCTGTTATAATCTCCACCCGGCACAGCCAGAAGAGGACTGGCCACCCCACATAGCCTGGTTCCTCTCTAGGTTTCTTCCTAGGTATTGGCCTTTCTAGGGAGTTTTTCCTAGCCACCGTGCTTCTACACCTGCATTGCTTGCTGTTTGGGGGTTTTAGGCTGGGTTTCTATACAGCACTTTGAGATATCAGCTGATGTATGAAGGGCTATATAAATAAATTTGATTTGATTTGATTAAAAGTAACAGAAATATAAAAATAACAAATAATTAAAGAGCTTTAAAATAACATGTTGTGGGTGTGTCGAGGCCCCTCACTGGCCAATCAGAACATTCTCCATGGCTAAATATGTGGTTGCTTCAACTTGTGTACTTGTGTATATAGGGCGAGGCCATATACAGAGGGTACCGGTACAGAGACAATATCAATATGCAGGGACACCGGTAATCAACTAATTGAGGTAATATGTACATGTAGGTAGTTATTAAAGTGATAGGAGGGGAGGGGGCAATGCAAATAGTCTGGGTAGCCATTTGATTAGCTGTTCAGGAGTCTCATGGTTTGGGGGTAGAAGCTGTTTTAGAAGCCTCTTGGACCTAAACT
>NC_034189.2:6938419-6952047 GCF_002021735.2 Oncorhynchus kisutch | reverse complement strand
AAGAAGAGAGAGAGGAAGAGATAGAGGGAAAGAGAGAGAGAGAGAAAGAAAGAGAGAGAGGAAGAGAGAGAGAGAAAAAGAGAGAGAGACAGAGAGTGTGTGTGTGTGTGTGTGTGTGTGTATCTCAGGGGATCATCTGGATTACAGTGTCTGGATTCTATTTCTACTGTTAATTTACAATCAATTCAAGATTAATTAACGATCGTTAACTGAACCAGGCGATGAGACAGAGAATGAGCCGTACTCACCATATGTCACCATTAGATGTTACACTGTGTGTGTGTGTGTGTGTGTGTGTGTGTGTGTGTGTGTGTGTGTGTGTGTGTGTGTGTGTGTGTGTGTGTGTGTCTCTGTGTCCGTACCAGGTGTCAGTGTGACTAAGTGTTTCTCTGTGTCATGCTCTCAAGATGTGTACTGATACACTCAGAAAATAATGGGTCTGGCCCGCTCTCTCAAACACACACACACACACACACACACACACACACACACACACACACACACACACACACACACACACACACACACACACACACACACACACACACACACACACACACACACACACACACACACACACACACTCCTTGTGTTTTGCTGACAGTGTTAGGTCTATGGGAACCTCTGAGCTCCCCTAAATGAATTTAACTTGTTTGGTTAAGAACTGTTGGCCGACCAGAGAAATATCAACGACCTCCCAAAAACTCTGCCTGTCTCTCAAATGGCACCCTATTCCCTACATAGTGCACTTCTTTTGCCCAGACCCCATAGACCCTGGTTAAACATAGGGCACTAGCTCCATAGACCCTGGTTAAACGTAGGGCACTAGTTCCATATACCCTGGTTAAACGTAGGGCACTAGTTCCATATACCCTGGTTAAACGTAGGGCACTACATAGGAGAAAGGGACAACTTGAATCCTGCAGTAAAGGTGAACCATAGTTCCTCTACATCTCTGCTGTGTGTGTGTGTGTGTGTGTGTGTGTGTGTGTGTGTGTGTGTGTGTGTGTGTGTGTGTGTGTGTGTGTGTGTGTGTGTGTGTGTGTGTGTGTGTGTGTGTGTGTGATCAGCTAGAGTTTTACCTCCTGTTTCATAACTAAGCTTTCTTCTGTCTAATCTCCAATGAGAGGCAAAGGGAGAGAAGAGACAGAAGAGAGAGAGAGAGAAATCAGAGAGGAAGAGAGAGAAGAGGGAGAGAGAAATCAGAGAGGCAGAGTGAGAGAAGAGGAAGGGAGAGAAGAGAGAGAGAGAAATCAGAGTGAGAGGAGAGGAAGAGAGAGAAGAGGGAGAGAGAAATCAGAGGCAGAATGAGAGAAGAGAGAGAGAAGAGGGAGAGAGAAATCAGAGAGGCAGAGTGAGAGAAGAGGAAGGGAGAGAAGAGAGAGAGAGAGAAATCAGAGAGGCAGAGTGAGGAAGAGAGAGAAGAGAGAGGAAGAGAGGGAAGAGGGAGAGAGACATCAGAGAGGCAGAGTGAGAGGAAGAGAGAGAAGAGAGAGGAAGATGGACGAAAAGGAATGCGGGGGTGAGAGAGACAGAGAGAGCGGTAGAGGAGAGAGATGGAGACAACTAGCACCACTCGGTTTATCGAGGGGGTAAATGTATTCCAGATTCCTCAAAGAGGAGACTGACCTCAGATGATTTGCCCATTGAGAAGAGGAGACTGACCTCAGATGACCTCCCCATTGAGAAGAGGAGACTGACCTCAGATGACCTGCCCATTGAGAAGAGGAGACTGACCTCAGATGACCTCCCCATTGAGAAGAGGAGACTGACCTCAGATGACCTGCCCATTGAGAAGAGGAGACTGACCTAAGATTACCTCCCCATTGAGAAGAGGAGACTGACCTCAGATGATCTGCCCATTGAGAAGAGGAGACTGACCTCAGATGACCTCCCCATTGAGAAGAGGAGACTGACCTCAGATGATCTGCCCATTGAGAAGAGGAGACTGACCTCAGATGACCTGCCCATTGAGAAGAGGAGACTGACCTCAGATGACCTGCCCATTGAGAAGAGGAGACTGACCTCAGATGACCTCCCCATTGAGAAGAGGAGACTGACCTCAGATGACCTGCCCATTGAGAAGAGGAGACTGACCTCAGATGACCTGCCCATTTAGAAGAGGAGACTGACCTCAGATGACCTCCCCATTGAGAAGAGGAGACTGACCTCAGATGACCTCCCCATTGAGAAGAGGAGACTGACCTCAGATGACCTGCCCATTGAGAAGAGGAGACTGACCTCAGATGACCTCCCCATTGAGAAGAGGAGACTGACCTCAGATGACCTCCCCATTGAGAAGAGGAGACTGACCTCAGATGATCTGCCCATTGAGAAGAGGAGACTGACCTCAGATGACCTCCCCATTGAGAAGAGGAGACTGACCTCAGATGATCTGCCCATTGAGAAGAGGAGACTGACCTCAGATGACCTGCCCATTGAGAAGAGGAGACTGACCTCAGATGACCTGCCCATTGAGAAGAGGAGACTGACCTCAGATGACCTCCCCATTGAGAAGAGGAGACTGACCTCAGATGACCTGCCCATTGAGAAGAGGAGACTGACCTCAGATGACCTGCCCATTGAGAAGAGGAGACTGACCTCAGATGACCTCCCCATTGAGAAGAGGAGACTGACCTCAGATGACCTGCCCATTGAGAAGAGGAGACTGACCTCAGATGACCTGCCCATTGAGAAGAGGAGACTGACCTCAGATGACCTCCCCATTGAGAAGAGGAGACTGACCTCAGATGACCTCCCCATTGAGAAGAGGAGACTGACCTCAGATGATCTGCCCATTGAGAAGAGGAGACTGACCTCAGATGACCTCCCCATTGAGAAGAGGAGACTGACCTCAGATGATCTGCCCATTGAGAAGAGGAGACTGACCTCAGATGATCTGCCCATTGAGAAGAGGAGACTGACCTCAGATGACCTCCCCATTGAGAAGAGGAGACTGACCTCAGATGACCTCCCCATTGAGAAGAGGAGACTGACCTCAGATGACCTGCCCATTGAGAAGAGGAGACTGACCTCAGATGACCTCCCCATTGAGAAGAGGAGACTGACCTCAGATGACCTGCCCATTGAGAAGAGGAGACTGACCTCAGATGACCTCCCCATTGAGAAGAGGAGACTGACCTCAGATGACCTCCCCATTGAGAAGAGGAGACTGACCTCAGATGATCTGCCCATTGAGAAGAGGAGACTGACCTCAGATGACCTCCCCATTGAGAAGAGGAGACTGACCTCAGATGACCTCCCCATTGAGAAGAGGAGACTGACCTCAGATGATCTGCCCATTGAGAAGAGGAGACTGACCTCAGATGACCTCCCCATTGAGAAGAGGAGACTGACCTCAGATGACCTCCCCATTGAGAAGAGGAGACTGACCTCAGATGACCTCCCCATTGAGAAGAGGAGACTGACCTCAGATGACCTCCTCATTGAGAAGAGGAGACTGACCTCAGATGACCTGCCCATTGAGAAGAGGAACTGACCTCAGATGATCTGCCCATTGAGAAGAGGAGACTGACCTCAGATGATCTGCCCATTGAGAAGAGGAGACTGACCTCAGATGACCTCCCCATTGAGAAGAGGAGACTGACCTCAGATGACCTGCCCATTGAGAAGAGGAGACTGACCTCAGATGACCTGCCCATTGAGAAGAGGAGACTGACCTCAGATGACCTGCCCATTGAGAAGAGGAGACTGACCTCAGATGACCTGACCATTGAGAAGAGGAGACTGACCTCAGATGACCTGCCCATTGAGAAGAGGAGACTGACCTCAGATGACCTGCCCATTGAGAAGAGGAGACTGACCTCAGATGACCTGCTTAGCTAACTGTGTATGTATTTTTATTCCATAGATTCTGATATGATCCTAGATGGAATCCCATGAACACTTACATAGTTTGTAGGGGAAGAAGAAGAAGTCAGATAAGTAGGAAGTCAGAAGGGTAGGATGTCAGAAGAGTAGGAAGTCAGAAGGGTAGGGGGTCAGAAGGGTAGGAAGTCAGAAGAGTAGGAAGTCAGAAGAGTAGGAAGTCAGAAGGGTAGGAAGTCAGAAGGGTAGGAAGTCAGAAGGGTAGGAAGTCAGAAGGGTAGGAAGTCAGAAGGGTAGGAAGTCAGAAGGGTAGGAAGTCAGAAGAGTAGGAAGTCAGAAGAGTAGGAAGTCAGAAGAGTAGGATGTCAGAAGAGTAGGAAGTCAGAAGGGTAGTAAGGGAATACCCCCCTGAAATGGACAAAAATGAATGGCAAATCATTGGCATTGGACAAACCATATACACGATGTACAATACCACCCAAATCGGCGTTGATTCATGCAAAATTGATTGCAAATGCCATATGGCAAGTGCCAGTTGTAACACCTCAAAAATCCAACAGGTGGCGATTGCGCTCCACCGGGGTTTTTCATATTGGAAATGCAACCCAAGTCAACATCCAAAAGCAAAATTTAGAAAAAATGATTGTTTTTGTCAAAAACTTATCACCCCTTAAAAAAGTGATAATTACATGTCAATTACACATGTGTAAGAACTGTATGAATATACTCTTGTCCAATTTTATTATCATCATTTTTTTTATTTTATTACATGCGCATAAGGCATATGTTTTGTCCATTTGCAATATGATTTCATAGGAAGTCAAAAGTCAAAAGTCAAAAATGTCAAAATTTTGTTAAAAATTTCACACACACCCTTAAAAACCTGTTAAGGATAGGGCTGATTGCTGCCCCCTTTGGGGTGATTGCGTGCCCATAGTAAACAGAAAAAAAATCTGTCAAAAATTGCTAATACATGCAATTAAAAATTGAATAGAAAACACTCTAAAGCTTCTAAAACCGTTTAAATTATGTCTGTAAGTAAAGCAGAACTCTCAGGGCACTCATTCTCCCAAACTCTCTCTTGTCATCATAAAAGTTGGCCCAACTTTGACGTCATCGCCCCCACCCTTCCCAAGCACCTACAGTCCTGGGAACAGTTTCTATGCCTTCAGCGCGATGTCCGCTTTCAATGGGGCTTCTCATTGTGTGAATCGCGCGCTCACGAGACTTTTGGCGGACCGAAACCTTTCGGTCACGCGAGAAAACAGGTTACTCTCATGCGCGTTCTGCTCCGGTGGTGTCTTTCTTCCAAGATTGATTAAACGAAGCGTGTGTTTCTGTTCATCCTGAGAATTGCTGTGAAGCTATATAACATGCTAACGCTGTGTTCTGAACATAGTTTGACAAGTTTAGTCGACATATAATATGTAATTTCGACATTTTGGTGCGCACCCACTTTACTTTTTGGCTGCATTTCAACCGAAATATGTCGTGTTTGATAACCGAAAGACACAGACTTCAAAACTAAAGCTGTTTTTGGTAAGTATAAACCCTTCCAGGTCTTCTGATGGAAGAACAGCAAAGGTAAGGGAATATTTCTGTGTTAAATTTGGGTTTCTGTGGACTCCGAGATAGAGGAGCCAAAATGCTAATTCCTGAGCGCCGACTCAGATTATAGCCTAGTGAACGAAATCTGTAACGTTAAAAATTAATGTAACACAGCGATTGCATTTAGAAGAAGTGTATCTTTCTATATATATGTAGAACATGCATATTTAGTCAAAGTTTATGTTGTGTATTCCATGTTAGCTGACGGCATCGGCAGAAGCCATCGTCATTTCTCCGGACATTTGAGTAGCATTTTTTTAACATGGCGTCATTGTAAACAGAGAATGATGGATATTTATAGCATATTATTGAAAAAAACATAAATGTACTGTGTAACATGTTATATTACTGTCATCTGATGAAGATTTCAAAAGGTTAGTGAAATTATTTTTCATTTAATCCTGCGTTTGGTGATTGCATATTTTGTTCAATTTGGCTATGGAAATTAGCTGTGTCTTCGGTGTGTCTTCGGTGGTGGTTTGACATAAATATGTGCTATGTTTTCGCCGTAAAACATTTTAGAAATCTGACTTGCTGGCTAGATAAACAAGTTGTTTATCTTTCATTTGAGCTATTGGACTTGTTAATGTGTGGAGGTTAAATATTTCTAAGAATATTTTTGCATTCCGTGCGCCACCATTCCAGCTGACGGTGGGAGGGCTGATCCCCAATTGGGAACCAACATCTTTGTCAGGTTAAAAAGTGCTTTCTGGACCGTTTTTATGATTTCATCAAAAGTCACTTTTTTGGGGGCAAATGCCAAAATTGACTGGCCTGATGAACTCGGGATGGCCGGGCAGTGATAGTTGTTCCTTTCCATCACTCGTTGTGTTGATTTCATCCGTTTGGTGATGTTTTTTTCACTATTGAATCATATTGCAAATGCACGTGAATTTGCAATATGTTTCAATGGGAATTTACCATCACGAATTTGGCATGCTCAAAATTCAAACTATACTTTGCTCAAACTATACTTTTGTCAACTTGTATTATCATAATTATTATTTTTTTACTTGTGCACAAGGCACATGTTTTGTCCATTTGCAATATGATTTCATAGGAAGTCAAAAGTCAAAGTCAAAAGTCACTTTTTCTTTGGCCAAATGCCAAAAGAAATTTGACATGCTCAAAAATACTGCAGAATTGCAAAATTGACTGACCTGATGAACACAGGATGGCCGGGCAGTGATAGTTGTTCCTTTCCATCACTCATTGTGTTGATTTCATCATGTCCATTTGGTGATGTTTTTTCACTATAGAATCATATTGCAAGTGCATTTGCAATATGTTTCAATGGGCATGTACCATCACGAATTTGGCATGGTCAAAAATCCTGCAGAATTGCAAAATTTACTGGCCTGATGAACACAGGATGGCCGGGCAGTGATAGTTGTTCCTTTCCATCACTCGTTGTGTTGATTTCATCATGTCCATTTTGTGATGGTTTTTCACTGTTGAATCATATTGCAAATGCACGTGCATTGTTGTGCAACTGGTAACCCCCCCCCCCAAAAAAATATGGTGATTTCATTATGTCCATTTGTTTATGTTTTCTTACTTTTGCAAAGTCACTGTGCATTTGCAATATGGTTCAATGGGCAGGTACCATCACGAATTTGTCATGCTATAAAAATCCTGCAGGAATGTGAAATTGACTGGCCCGATGAACTCGGGATGGCTGGGCAGTGATTCTGGTTCATCTCAATCGCTCGTTAGGGTTGATTTCAGAATGTCACTTTGGTGATGGTACCTCACTGTTTAAACATATTGCAAATGGACAAGAGTCCATCAGTCAATTAGATATCATTCTGACACCAAACTGATACAAACTGACACCAAACCCACTTTTTCCAACTCGTTTAGTAGCCAACTATTACATACTTCAGAGCTGGCCCAAAATTCACAACGCCTTCGGTTCAAACCATAAAAAAAACATAAAACACGTAGTTACGTTCTAGCTGCGGGTCCATTTCTTATGTTACATGTAGGCCTAGCTGAGGCGACCCCGAATCCCAAGTTTCGGCTCGATAGGTAATTCGGTGTCCGAGTAAAACCCTAATTGGTGCTGAAAATCCACTTTTTTCCATGACTTGCTACGGGGTCCTTGAATGAGCTATCGGACAGAAACATTGGGGTCTGTCTCTATGGGCCGAGCCGGTTTCAATGCACCTAGTCTTGCGTCTCTGAGAATTTTCTAAATGTCGTCATTTTTGTAATGGTCAAAATGAATTGAAGTCATTGCAAATGTACGAGGCTGTTTCTCGGTCCGAGAACCTTCTAGAGCCACCTAACTCACCACGCACTATCGACCTGAGGTCTAGAACAGGTTTCTAAAGTTTCGGGAACTCTAGGTCTGACGGTTCTTTAAAAGTTCCAACAAGGTTAACTATTGCAGGCAGTGTATGTCTCTACGCACCCCAATGGGTCCCTCCTTCCAAGTTGTGTGTGTGAGTGATTTAGTTTTCCTTTGAAATTTTATGGGAAAAATGACTGATTTACAGTTCATGGGGGGTTGCCTAATCACACATATGAAGTTTTGGAAAGATCAGACTTTTTTAACCCTTCGAAACAGCCCCTGAGACACCAATTATGGCACTTCCGGTTGGCACAGGAAGCTATAAGTCAACACATATCCTCATTGGGGTATGTTTTTACAGAATCCTGAGTTTTAAGTCTTTACGTTGAGAACTGACTGATTTACACAGGGTTGAATGCACTATGTCTATCAAACTGCAGGCAGGGTATGGATATACACTTTTAGGGTGATTTGAACCACTTCCGGTTGGTCCAGGAAGCTTAGAATCAACACAGGTAGACCTCGTAGTGGCCTGATGGACTGTTACCGAAGACAGGTTCATACGGCATTCATAACCCATATAGGCTTCAGGTTGAATTTAGGGGTGCAGGCAATGTATTCCTATGGGGAGAGAAGTCAATGCAAACTGTTTGATGTAAACACCTTCTTTTAACTGTTAAGGGTTAATGCCACACGGTAAAGGTTAGGCTTGCACGGATCGGGAGGTCCTTAGGAACGTACCTGAGGTCGAATTGTGTTTGTCACGCTAACGGTTCTCTCACTGTCACCCAAAAGCAAATGACATTGTGGGGCAGGCTTAATTTTGGGCCTACTTTTCTAATGGTCGCTGCGCTTAGACCGAGCGAGCTACGGTCAAGCGGGATATTTCGTTGAACTCGGCATGACCTAGGGATTATGGTAATGCCATTGCATGCTCTCTGTGTCTTTAAGCACCACACTTTGTCACTCCATCCTTGCTGTGTGTGTGAGAGCTTTTCTTTGACATCTGTTGGGAGAAATGACTGCCTTACAGTTTATGGGGGGTTGCCTAATCACACATATGAAGTTTTGAGAAGATCTGACCTTTTTAACCCCTCGAAACTGCCACTGTGAGACCATTTAAGGCACTTCCGGTTGGCACAGGAAGCTATAAATAAACTCATATCCTGATTGGGGTATGCCTTTACAGAATCCTGAGTTGTAAGTCTTTACATTAAGAACTGAGTTATTTACGGAGGGTTTAGTGAGTGTGTGTTATTTCAGAAAATCACAGAAATCTCGCAGAGCTCCGCAGCACACTTTAAAAAGATTCGTATGAACACCCTGCAACTGTATCTGTAACTGTTGAAAAAAAAACACCTATCTTTGAACATCACCAATCTGTCATTGTACGATTTCTCTTAAATGACGATAGATAAATGGCTGGTTCTTTTTTTATTGACACCGTAGGCTCCTTGACTTTGAAATAATTTCTCTATTTTCATTTTTGGACCTTTAATCACAGAATAATGGTCATAACTCAAAAACCGTTGAGGACTAGACGCCATCTTGTTCGGGGCCAACTGCCCATTATGCCAAACCTACGCTCACCGAGTTTCGGCTTTGAAATATTTTCCGTTTTCGAGATAAGGCCCCGTCGTGATTCGTGATGTTTTGTCCAATTGCAATATGATTGCTTATGCCCTCTTGTAGGATTTTCCGGGACAGCGGAAAAATGACCAAAATTTGATTATTTTATAAAACGGAAACCGAATGTCCGACAAAGTTCATTTGATGACTTCCCGGTAGGTCCGGTCCGGCCCTGCCGCTCGTCCCGACGCCGTCCGCGAATTTTACAAACGTTTTCGGACGTCTAGTAAGGGACCGTACATTTACAATATGGACTTTCTCACTAACCATACACAAAATGTAAAAATGTTCCCTTAATGTATGGAAGGGTAGGAAGTCAGAAGGGTAGGAAGTCAGAAGAGTAGGAAGTATGAAGGGTAGGAAGGGTAGGAAGTCAGAAGGGTAGGAAGTCAGATGAGTAGGAAGTCAGAAGGGTAGGAAGTCAGAAGAGTAGGAAGTCAGAAGAGTAGGAAGGGTAGGAAGTCAGAAGGGCAGGAAGTCAGAAGAGTAGGAAGTCAGAAGAGTAGGAAGAGTAGGAAGTCAGAAGGGTAGGAAGTCAGAAGAGTAGGAAGTCAGAATGGTAGGAAGTCAGAAGAGTAGGAAGTCAGAAGGGTAGGAAGTCAGAAGAGTAGGACGTCAGAAGGGTAGGAAGTCAGAAGAGTAGGATGTCAGATGGGCAGGAAGTCAGAAGGGTAGGAAGTCAGAAGAGTAGGAAGTCAGAAGAGTAGGAAGTCAGAAGAGTAGGAAGTTAGAAGAGTAGGAAGGGTAGGACGTCAGAAGGGTAGGAAGTCAGAATGGTAGGAAGTCAGAAGAGTAGGAAGTCAGAAGGGTAGGAAGTCAGAAGAGTAGGACGTCAGAAGGGTAGGAAGTCAGAAGAGTAGGATGTCAGATGGGCAGGAAGTCAGAAGGGTAGGAAGTCAGAAGAGTAGGAAGTCAGAAGAGTAGGAAGTCAGAAGAGTAGGAAGTTAGAAGAGTAGGAAGGGTAGGACGTCAGAAGGGTAGGAAGTCAGAAGAGTAGGATGTCAGATGGGCAGGAAGTCAGAAGGGTAGGAAGTCAGAAGAATAGGAAGTCACAAGAGAAGGAAGTCAGAAGAGTAGGAAGTCACAAGAGCAGGAAGTCAGAAGAACAGTAAGTCAGAAGAGTAGGAAGTCACAAGAGCAGGAAGTCAGAAGAGTAGGAAGTCAGAAGAGTAGGAAGTTACAAGAGAAGGAAGTCAGAAGAGTAGGAAGTCAGAATAGAAGGAAGTCAGAAGGGTAGGAAGTCAGAAGAGTAGGAAGTCAGAAGAGTAGGAAGGGTAGGAAGTCAGAAGGGTAGGAAGTCACAAGAGCAGGAAGTCAGAAGAGTAGTAAGTCAGAAGAGTAGGAAGTCACAAGAGAAGGAAGTCAGAAGAGTAGGAAGTCACAAGAGCAGGAAGTCAGAAGAATAGTAAGTCACAAGAGTAGGAAGTCACAAGAGCAGGAAGTCAGAAGAGTAGGAAGTCAGAAGAGTAGGAAGTCAGAAGAGTAGGAAGTCAGAAGAGAAGGAAGTCAGAAGGGTAGGAAGTCAGAAGAGTAGGAAGTTAGAAGGGCAGGAAGTCAGAAGAGTAGGAAGTCAGAAGAGAAGGAAGTCAGAAGGGTAGGAAGTCAGAAGAGAAGGAAGTCAGAAGGGTAGGAAGTCAGAAGAGTAGGAAGTCAGAAGGGTAGGAAGTCAGAAGAGTAGGAAGTCAGAAGGGTAGGAAGGGTAGGAAGTCAGAAGGGTAGGAAGTCAGAAGAATAGGAAGTCAGAAGAGTAGGAAGTCAGAAGAGTAGGAAGTCAGAAGAGAAGGAAGTCAGAAGAGTAGGAAGTTACAAGAGCAGGAAGTCACAAGAGCAGGAAGTCAGAAGAGTAGTAAGTCAGAAGAGTAGGAAGTCACAAGAGCAGGAAGTCAGAAGAGTAGGAAGTCAGAAGAGTAGGAAGTCACAAGAGCAGGAAGTCAGAAGAGCAGTATGTCAGAAGAGTAGGAAGTCACAAGAGCAGGAAGTCAGAAGAGTAGGAAGTCAGAAGAGTAGGAAGTCACAAGAGCAGGAAGTCAGAAGAGTAGGAAGTCAGAAGAGCAGGAAGTCAGAAGAGTAGGAAGTCAGAAGAGCAAGAAGTCAGAAGAGCATGAAGACGAGGTGAGACTCAGATGAAAAGAAACATGACTGTTTTAGGTCTTGTGACATCACATGCTCACCTCTCACAATAGTGACATCGAGAGAAACGGAAAGAAAAGGGAGAGATAATTATACGTCATGTTGAAATCTAAGTCAGACGAACAAGGTCACTTCCTCCTGAGAATGAGTTGAAATGAGAGCAAAGACATATTTTATTGCTGAGTCAGAAAGAGCTGGGATGACAGCAGAGCCACAGCAAGAGCTGGGATGACAGCAGAGCCACAGAAAGAGCTGGGATGACAGCAGAGTCACAGAAGGAGCTGGGATGACAGCAGAGCCACAGAAAGAGCTGGGATGACAGCAGAGTCACAGAAAGAGCTGGGATGACAGCAGAGTCACAGAAAGAGCTGGGATGACAGCAGAGCCACAGACAGAGCTGGGATGACAGCAGAGCCACAGAAAGAGCTGGGATGACAGCAGAGCCACAGAAAGAGCTGGGATGACAGCAGAGTCACAGAAAGAGCTGGGATGACAGCAGAGTCACAGAAAGAGCTGGGATGACAGCAGAGCCACAGACAGAGCTGGGATGACAGCAGAGCCACAGAAAGAGCTGGGATGACAGCAGAGCCACAGAAAGAGCTGGGATGACAGCAGATTCACAACGTCACGGTCCAACATCACGGTCCAACGTCACGTTCCAACGTCACAGTCCATCATCTCGGTCCATCGTCACGGTCCAACGCCACGGTCCAACGTCCAACCACTGCCTCATGGTTCAGGGCTGACCACACTCCCATGACCAAGAAAGGACCCCGTCCTTAGGGCCCTGTCAAATCGCACCCCTCTCGTCTCCCCCCGGCTCTCCCCCAAGAGAAGACTTTAAACAACCCCTCCACCCTCTACACCCTCTACACCCTCCCCTCTCAGCTTGTAGCAATTACCAGAAATTGAAAACTTGCATCCTGATGGCTTGGAACAACTTGTAAAGCTTCCAATATTCTTCTCTCTCTCTCTCCCTCGCTCTGTCCCCCTCTCTCTCCCTCTCCCCCTCTCTCTCTCCCCCCTCTCTTGCTCTCCCTCCCTCTCTCACTCCCTCTCTCTCTCCCCCTCTCTGTCACCCTCTCTCTCTCTCTCTCTCTCTCTCTCTCTCTCTCTCTCTCTCTCTCTCCCCCCACCCCTCTCTCTCTCCCTCTCCCTCCCTCTCTCCCCCTCTCCCCCTCTCTCTCCCTCTCTCTCAGCATTGCTTAAGAGCTGTTGGACAACCGCAAAATCCGTCACAGACTTTCTCAGAAGAGAGAGAAAACAAAGGATGAGGGATGAAGGGATGAGGAGAAGGAGGAGTAGGAAAACCAGGCAGATCGCTCAAGTATGACTTTGAAATTGGACATTTATCCATGTCTTGTGGAAGTCAGGAAATGCGTTAAAATAATGTAATGTTTAACTTGTTATGGCTGGGGGCAGTATTGAGTAGCTTGGATGAATAAGGTGCCCAGAGTAAACTGTCTTCTACTCAGGCCCAGTTGCTAATATATGCATATTATTAGTAGATTTGAATAGAAAACACTCCAAAGTTTCGAAAACTGTTTGAATGATGTCTGTGAGTATAACAGAACTCATATGGCAGGCAAAAACCTGAGAAAAAATCCAACCAGGAAGTGGGAAATCTGAGATTTGTAGTTTTTCAACTCATTCCCTATCGAATGCACAGTGTCTATGGGGTCAAATTGCTTTATCGAACAAAACATACATGTATTGTGTAACATGAAGTCCTATGAGTGTCATCTGATGAAGATCATCAACAATTAATTATTCATTTATCTCTATTTCTGCTTCTTGTGACTCCTCTCTTTGGCTGGAAAAATGGCTGTGTTTTTCTGTGACTAGGTGCAGACCTAACATAATCCTTTGGTTTGCTTTCGTCGTAAAGCCTTTTTGAAATCAGACACTGCTGTTCGATTAACATGAATTGTATCTTTAAAATGGTGTAAAATACTTGTATATTTGTATCATTTTAACTATTTAATTGGGATTTCTGTTGTTTTGATTTTGGCGCCCTGCACTTTCACTGGCTGTTTTCATATCGATCCCGTTAACGGGATCTCAGCCCAAAAGTTAAGTATAGAGAAATTCTAAATCTGATGTTTGGAGAAACTGTGAGAGCTTGTTGAGAAAAACA
>NC_034189.2:6920919-6935919 GCF_002021735.2 Oncorhynchus kisutch | reverse complement strand
TACAGAGAGATACAAAGACACAGAGAGAGATACAGAGATATACAGAGAGAGATACAGAGAGAGATACAAAGAGACACAGAGAGAGATACAGAGAGACACAGAGAGAGATACAGAGAGATACAGAGAGAGATACAGAGAGAGATACAGAGAGAGATACAGAGAGATACAGAGAGAGAGAGAGATACAAAGAGAGAGAGATACAGAGAGATACAGAGAGATACAGAGAGAGACAGAGAGAGATACAGAGAGAGAGAGATACAGAGAGATACAGAGAGATACAGAGAGATACAGAGAGATACAGAGAGAGATACAGAGAGATACAGAGAGAGAGAGATACAGAGACAGATACAGAGAGATACAGAGAGAGTGAAAGAGAGAGATAAAGAGAGAGATAAAGAGAGAGTGAGAGAGTGAAAGAGAGAGAGAATGAGAGAGTGAAAGAGAGAGAGAATGAGAGAGTGAAAGAGAGAGATAAAGAGAGAGATAAAGAGAGAGAGAATGAGAGAGATAGAGAGAGTGAAAGAGAGAGAGAATGAGAGAGATAAAGAGAGAGATAAGAGAGAGATAAAGAGAGAGATAAAGAGAGAGTGAAAGAGAGAGTGAAAGAGAGAGAGAATGAGAGAGATAGAGAGAGTGAAAGAGAGAGATAAAGAGAGAGATAAAGAGAGAGATAAAGAGAGAGTGAAAGAGAGAGATAAAGAGAGAGATAAAGAGAGAGTGAAAGAGAGAGATAAAGAGAGAGATAAAGAGAGAGATAAAGAGAGAGTGAGAGAGTGAAAGAGAGAGAGAATGAGAAAGTGAAAGAGAGAGATAAAGAGAGAGATAAAGAGAGAGCTAAAGAGAGAGAGAATGAGAAAGTGAAAGAGAGAGATAAAGAGAGAGATAAAGAGAGAGCTAAAGAGAGAGTGAAAGAGAGAGATAAAGAGAGAGATAAAGAGAGAGTGAAAGAGAGAGTGAGAGAGAGAGTGAGAGAGTGAAAGTGAGAGATAAAGAGAGAGTGAAAGAGAGAGATACAGAGAGAGTGAAAGAGAGAGATAAAGAGAGAGATAAAGAGAGAGTGAAAGAGTGAAAGAGAGAGAGAATGAGAGAGTGAAAGAGAGAGAGAATGAGAGAGTGAAAGAGAGAGATAAAGAGAGAGTGAAAGAGAGAGATACAGAGAGAGTGAAAGAGAGAGATAAAGAGAGAGAGAATGAGAGAGATAAAGAGAGAGATAATGAGAGAGATAAAGAGAGAGATAAATAGAGAGATAAAGAGAGAGTGAAAGAGAGAGATAAAGAGAGAGTGAAAGAGAGAGAGAATGAGAGAGATAGAGAGAGATAAAGAGAGAGATAAAGAGAGAGTGAAAGAGAGAGTGAAAGAGAGAGTGAGAGAGAGAGTGAGAGAGTGAAAGAGAGAGATAAAGAGAGAGTGAAAGAGAGAGATACAGAGAGAGTGAAAGAGAGAGATAAAGAGAGAGATAAAGAGAGAGATAAAGAGGAGTGAGAGAGTGAAAGAGAGAGAGAATGAGAGAGTGAAAGAGAGAGATAAAGAGAGAGATAAAGAGAGAGATAAAGAGAGAGAGAAAGAGAGAGATAAAGAGAGAGAGAAAGAGAGAGATAAATAGAGAGATAAATAGAGAGATAAATAGAGAGATAAGAGAGAGTGAAAGAGAGAGATAAAGAGAGTGATAAAGAGAGAGTGAAAGAGAGAGAGAATGAAAGAGATAGAGAGAGTGAAAGAGAGAGAGAATGAGAGAGAGAAAGAGAGAGTGAAAGGAGAGATAAAGAGAGAGATAAAGAGAGAGTGAAAGAGAGAGATAAAGAGAGAGATAAAGAGAGAGATAAAGAGAGAGTGAAAGAGAGAGTGAGAGAGAGAGTGAGAGAGTGAAAGAGAGAGATAAAGAGAGAGTGAAAGAGAGAGATACAGAGAGAGTGAAAGAGAGAGATAAAGAGAGAGATAAAGAGAGAGTGAGAGAGTGAAAGAGAGAGAGAATGAGAGAGTGAAGAGAGAGAGAATGAGAGAGTGAAAGAGAGAGATAAAGAGAGAGATAAAGAGAGAGAGAATGAGAGAGATAGAGAGAGTGAAAGAGAGAGAGAATGAGAGAGATAAAGAGAGAGATAAAGAGAGAGATAAAGAGAGAGATAAAGAGAGAGTGAAAGAGAGAGTGAAAGAGAGAGAGAATGAGAGAGATAGAGAGAGTGAAAGAGAGAGAGAATGAGAGAGTGAAAGAGAGAGAGAATGAGAGAGATAGAGAGAGTGAAAGAGAGAGAGAATGAGAGAGTGAAAGAGAGAGATAAAGAGAGAGATAAAGAGAGAGATAAAGAGAGAGTGAAAGAGAGAGATAAAGAGAGAGATAAAGAGAGAGTGAAAGAGAGAGATAAAGAGAGAGATAAAGAGAGAGTGAGAGAGTGAAAGAGAGAGAGAATGAGAAAGTGAAAGAGAGAGATAAAGAGAGAGATAAAGAGAGAGCTAAAGAGAGAGTGAAAGAGAGAGATAAAGAGAGAGATAAAGAGAGAGTGAAAGAGAGAGTGAGAGAGAGAGTGAGAGAGTGAAAGAGAGAGATAAAGAGAGAGTGAAAGAGAGAGATACAGAGAGAGTGAAAGAGAGAGATAAAGAGAGAGATAAAGAGAGAGTGAAAGAGTGAAAGAGAGAGAGAATGAGAGAGTGAAAGAGAGAGAGAATGAGAGAGTGAAAGAGAGAGATAAAGAGAGAGATAAAGAGAGAGAATGAGAGAGATAGAGAGAGTGAAAGAGAGAGAGAATGAGAGAGATAAAGAGAGAGATAATGAGAGAGATAAAGAGAGAGATAAATAGAGAGATAAAGAGAGAGTGAAAGAGAGAGATAAAGAGAGAGTGAAAGAGAGAGAGAATGAGAGAGATAGAGAGAGATAAAGAGAGAGATAAAGAGAGAGTGAAAGAGAGAGTGAAAGAGAGAGTGAGAGAGAGAGTGAGAGAGTGAAAGAGAGAGATAAAGAGAGAGTGAAAGAGAGAGATACAGAGAGAGTGAAAGAGAGAGATAAAGAGAGACATAAAGAGAGAGATAAAGAGGGAGTGAGAGAGTGAAAGAGAGAGAGAATGAGAGAGTGAAAGAGAGAGATAAAGAGAGAGAGAAAGAGAGAGATAAAGAGAGAGAGAAAGAGAGAGATAAATAGAGAGATAAATAGAGAGATAAAGAGAGAGTGAAAGAGAGAGATAAAGAGAGTGATAAAGAGAGAGTGAAAGAGAGAGAGAATGAAAGAGATAGAGAGAGTGAAAGAGAGAGAGAATGAGAGAGAGAAAGAGAGAGTGAAAGAGAGAGATAAAGAGAGAGATAAAGAGAGAGTGAAAGAGAGAGATAAAGAGAGAGATAAAGAGAGAGATAAAGAGAGAGTGAAAGAGAGAGTGAGAGAGAGAGTGAGAGAGTGAAAGAGAGAGATAAAGAGAGAGTGAAAGAGAGAGATACAGAGAGAGTGAAAGAGAGAGATAAAGAGAGAGATAAAGAGAGAGTGAGAGAGTGAAAGAGAGAGAGAGAATGAGAGAGTGAAAGAGAGAGAGAATGAGAGAGATAAAGAGAGAGTGAAAGAGAGAGATAAAGAGAGAGATAAAGAGAGAGTGAAAGAGAGAGAGAATGAGAGAGTGAAGAGAGAGATAAAGAGAGAGATAAAGAGAGAGAGTGAAAGAGAGAGATAAAGAGAGAGATAAAGAGAGAGTGAAAGAGAGAGAGAATGAGAGAGATAGAGAGAGTGAAAGAGAGAGAGAATGAGAGAGAGAAAGATAGAGTGAAAGAGAGAGTGAGAGAGAGAGTGAGAGAGTGAAAGAGAGAGAGAATGAGAGAGTGAAGAGAGAGAGAATGAGAGAGTGAAAGAGAGAGAGAATGAGAGAGTGAAAGAGAGAGTGAAAGAGAGAGTGAAAGAGAGAGAGAATGAGAGAGTGAAAGAGAGAGTGAAAGAGAGAGTGAAAGAGAGAGTGAAAGAGAGTGAAAGAGAGAGATAAAGAGAGAGTGAAAGAGAGAGAGAATGAGAGAGATTGAGAGAGAGAATGAGAGAGATAGAGAGAGAGAATGAGAGAGAGAATGAGAGAGAAAGAGAGAGAGAAAGAGAGAGTGAAAGAGAGAGATAAAGAGAGAGATAAAGAGAGAGTGAAAGAGAGAGAGAATGAGAGAGATAGAGAGAGTGAAAGAGAGAGAGAATGAGAGAGAGAAAGAGAGAGTGAAAGAGAGAGATAAAGAGAGAGATAAAGAGAGAGTGAAAGATAGAGATAAAGAGAGAGATAAAGAGAGAGTGAAAGAGAGCGTGAGAGAGAGAGTGAGAGAGTGAAAGAGAGAGATAAAGAGAGAGATAAAGAGAGAGATACAGAGAGAGTGAAAGAGAGAGAGAATGAGAGAGATAGAGAGAGTGAAAGAGAGAGAGAATGAGAGAGAGAAAGAGAGAGTGAAAGAGAGAGATAAAGAGAGAGATAAAGAGAGAGTGAAAGAGAGAGATAAAGAGAGAGATAAAGAGAGAGATAAAGAGAGAGTGAAAGAGAGCGTGAGAGAGGAGTGAGAGAGTGAAAGAGAGAGATAAAGAGAGAGTGAAAGAGAGAGATACAGAGAGAGTGAAAGAGAGAGATAAAGAGAGAGATAAAGAGAGAGAGAATGAGAGAGTGAAAGAGAGAGAGAATGAGAGAGTGAAAGAGAGAGTGAAAGAGAGAGTGAAAGAGAGAGAGAATGAGAGAGTGAAAGAGAGAGTGAAAGAGAGAGTGAAAGAGAGTGAAAGAGAGAGATAACGAGAGAGTGAAAGAGAGAGATAAAGAGAGAGATTAGAGAGAGAGAATGAGAGAGAGAATGAGAGAGAGAATGAGAGAGAGAAAGAGAGAGTGAAAGAGAGATAAAGAGAGAGATACAGAGAGAGAGATACAGAGAGATATAGAGAGACACAGAGAGATACAGAGAGAGACACAGAGAGAGACAGAGTGAGAGAGACAGAGTGAGAGATAAAGAGAGAGATAAAGAGAGAGATAAAGAGAGTGAAATAGAGAGATAAAGAGATAGTGAAAGAGAGAGATAAAGAGAGAGATATAGAGAGAGTGAAAGAGAGAGATAAAGAGGGAGATACAGAGAGAGAGATACATAGAGAGAAAGAGAGAGATACAGAGAGAGCTACAGAGAGAGATACAGAGAGAGAGATACAGAGAGAGAGATACAGAGAGAGATACAGAGAGATACAGAGAGAGATACAGAGAGAGAGATACAGAGAGAGAGAGATACAGAGATACAGAGAGATACAAAGAGAGAGAGAGATACAGAGAGAGATACAGAGAGACACAGAGAGAGATACAGAGAGAGACAGAGAGAGAGATACAGAGAGATACAGAGAGAGAGAGAGATACAGAGAGAGAGATACAGAGAGAGAGAGAGATAGAGAGAGATACAGAGAGAGAGAGATACAGAGAGAGATACAGAGAGATACAGAGTGAGATACAGAGAGATACAGAGAGATACAAAGACACAGAGAGAGATACAGGAGATATACAGAGAGAGATACAGAGAGAGATACAAAGAGACACAGGAGAGATACAGAGAGACACAGAGAGAGATACAGAGAGATACAGAGAGAGATACAGAGAGAGATACAGAGAGATACAGAGAGAGATACAGAGAGAGAGAGAGATACAAAGAGAGAGAGATACAGAGAGAGAGACAGAGAGATACAGAGAGGACAGAGAGAGATACAGAGAGAGAGAGATACAGAGAGATACAGAGAGATACAGAGAGATACAGAGAGAGATACAGAGAGATACAGAGAGAGAGAGATACAGAGAGAGATACAGAGAGATACAGAGAGAGATAGAGAGATACAGAGAGAGATTACAGAGAGATACAGAGAGATACAGAGAGAGATAAAGAGAGAGTGAAAGAGTGAAAGAGAGAGAGGAATGAGAGAGTGAAGAGAGAGAGAATGAAGAGTGAAAGAGAGAGATAAAGAGAGAGATAAAGAGAGAGAGAATGAGAGAGATAGAGAGAGTGAAAGAGAGAGAGAATGAGAGAGATAAAGAGAGAGATAATGAGAGAGATAAAGAGAGAGATAAATAGAGAGATAAAGAGAGAGTGAAAGAGAGAGATAAAGAGAGAGTGAAAGAGAGAGAGAATGAGAGAGATAGAGAGAGATAAAGAGAGAGATAAAGAGAGAGTGAAAGAGAGAGTGAAAGAGAGAGTGAGAGAGAGAGTGAGAGAGTGAAAGAGAGAGATAAAGAGAGAGTGAAAGAGAGAGATACAGAGAGAGTGAAAGAGAGAGATAAAGAGAGACATAAAGAGAGAGATAAAGAGGGAGTGAGAGAGTGAAAGAGAGAGAATGAGAGAGTGAAAGAGAGAGATAAAGAGAGAGAGAAAGAGAGAGATAAAGAGAGAGAGGAAAGAGAGAGATAATAGAGAGATAAATAGGAGAGATAAAGAGAGAGTGAAAGAGAGAGATAAAGAGATGTGATAAAGAGAGAGTGAAAGAGAGAGAGAATGAAAGAGATAGAGAGTGAAAGAGAGAGAGAATGAGAGAGAAAGAGAGAGTGAAAGAGAGAGATAAAGAGAGAGATAAAGAGAGAGTGAAAGAGAGAGATAAAGAGAGAGATAAAGAGAGAGATAAAGAGAGAGTGAAAGAGAGAGTGAGAGAGAGAGTGAGAGAGTGAAAGAGAGAGATAAAGAGAGAGTGAAAGAGAGAGATACAGAGAGAGTGAAAGAGAGAGATAAAGAGAGAGATAAAGAGAGAGTGAGAGAGTGAAAGAGAGAGAGAGAATGAGAGAGTGAAAGAGAGAGAGAATGAGAGAGATAAAGAGAGAGTGAAAGAGAGAGATAAAGAGAGAGATAAAGAGAGAGTGAAAGAGAGAGAGAATGAGAGAGTGAAAGAGAGAGATAAAGAGAGAGATAAAGAGAGAGAGTGAAAGAGAGAGATAAAGAGAGAGATAAAGAGAGAGTGAAAGAGAGAGAGAATGAGAGAGATAGAGAGAGTGAAAGAGAGAGAGAATGAGAGAGAGAAAGATAGAGTGAAAGAGAGAGTGAGAGAGAGGAGTGAGAGAGTGAAAGAGAGAGAGAATGAGAGAGTGAAAGAGAGAGAGAATGAGAGAGTGAAAGAGAGAGAGAATGAGAGAGTGAAAGAGAGAGTGAAAGAGAGAGTGAAAGAGAGAGAGAATGAGAGAGTGAAAGAGAGAGTGAAAGAGAGTGAAAGAGAGAGTGGAAAGAGAGTGAAAGAGAGAGATAAAGAGAGAGATGAAAGAGAGAGAGAATGAGAGAGATTGAGAGAGAGAATGAGAGAGATAGAGGAGAGAATGAGAGAGAGAATGAGAGAGAAAGAGAGAGAGAAAGAGAGAGTGAAAGAGAGAGATAAAGAGAGAGATAAGAGAGAGTGAAAGAGAGAGAGAATGAGAGAGATAGAGAGAGTGAAAGAGAGAGAGAATGAGAGAGAGAAAGAGAGAGTGAAAGAGAGAGATAAAGAGAGAGATAAAGAGAGAGTGAAAGATAGAGATAAAGAGAGAGATTAAGAGAGAGTGAAAGAGAGCGTGAGAGAGAGAGTGAGAGAGTGAAAGAGAGAGATAAAGAGAGAGATAAAGAGAGAGATACAGAGAGAGTGAAAGAGAGAGAGAATGAGAGAGATAGAAGAGAGTGAAAGAGAGAGAGAATGAGAGAGAGAAAGAGAGAGTGAAAGAGAGAGATAAAGAGAGAGATAAAGAGAGAGTGAAAGAGAGAGATAAAGAGAGAGATAAAGAGAGAGATAAAGAGAGAGTGAAAGAGAGCGTGAGAGAGAGAGTGAGAGAGTGAAGAGAGAGATAAAGAGAGAGTGAAAGAGAGAGATACAGAGAGAGTGAAAGAGAGAGATAAAGAGAGAGATAAAGAGAGAGAGAATGAGAGAGTGAAAGAGAGAGAGAATGAGAGAGTGAAAGAGAGAGTGAAAGAGAGAGTGAAAGAGAGAGAGAATGAGAGAGTGAAAGAGAGAGTGAAAGAGAGAGTGAAAGAGAGTGAAAGAGAGAGATAAAGAGAGAGTGAAAGAGAGAGATAAAGAGAGAGATAGAGAGAGAGAATGAGAGAGAGAATGAGAGAGAGAATGAGAGAGAGAAAGAGAGAGTGAAAGAGAGATAAAGAGAGAGATACAGAGAGAGAGATACAGAGGATATAGAGAGACACAGAGAGATACAGAGAGAGACACAGAGAGAGACAGAGTGAGAGAGACAGAGTGAGAGATAAAGAGAGAGATAAAGAGAGAGATAAAGAGAGTGAAATAGAGAGATAAAGAGATAGTGAAAGAGAGAGATAAAGAGAGAGATATAGAGAGAGTGAAAGAGAGAGATAAGAGGGAGATACAGAGAGAGAGATACATAGAGAGAAAGAGAGAGATACAGAGAGAGCTACAGAGAGAGATACAGAGAGAGAGATACAGAGAGAGAGATACAGAGAGAGATACAGAGAGATACAGAGAGAGATACAGAGAGAGAGATACAGAGAGAGAGAGATACAGAGATACAGAGAGATACAAAGAGAGAGAGAGATACAGAGAGAGATACAGAGAGACACAGAGAGAGATACAGAGAGAGACAGAGAGAGATACAGAGAGATACAGAGAGAGAGAGAGATACAGAGAGAGAGATACAGAGAGAGAGAGAGATAGAGAGAGATACAGAGAGAGAGAGATACAGAGAGAGATACAGAGAGATACAGAGTGAGATACAGAGAGATACAGAGAGATACAAAGACACAGAGAGAGATACAGAGATATACAGAGAGAGATACAGAGAGAGATACAAAGAGACACAGAGAGAGATACAGAGAGACACAGAGAGAGATACAGAGAGATACAGAGAGAGATACAGAGAGAGATACAGAGAGATACAGAGAGAGATACAGAGAGAGAGAGAGATACAAAGAGAGAGAGATACAGAGAGAGAGACAGAGAGATACAGAGAGAGACAGAGAGAGATACAGAGAGAGAGAGATACAGAGAGATACAGAGAGATACAGAGAGATACAGAGAGAGATACAGAGAGATACAGAGAGAGAGAGATACAGAGAGAGATACAGAGAGAGATAGAGAGATACAGAGAGAGATACAGAGAGATACAGAGAGATACAGAGAGATACAGAGAGAGATACAGAGAGATACAGAGAGAGAGAGATACAGAGAGATACACAGAAAAGATAATAAAACAAAGTTGAAGTGATGTAACATCTACTTATATGAATAACTTGCGAACTGGTTGGCTAATCATATTCAGCTTTCTGCTCTCCAATTGGCTGAACTAGGGTTGCAGAGAGAGTTGAGCAACAACTGATCTCTTGGCTACATAGCTGATGCACGCTGGACTGTCCATTAATCACGGTACTCCATTCTGCTTGTTTGTTTTATTTGTTGGCCCCGTTGCCTAGTCTATGCCATTTTACCTGCTGTTGTTGTGCTAGCTGATTAGCTGTTGTCTCACCTACTGTTTTAGCTAGCTTTCCCAATTCAACACCTGTGATTACTGTATGCCTCGCTGTATGTCTCTCAAATGTCAATATGCCTTGTATACTGTTGTTCAGGTTAGTTATCATTGTTTTAGTTCACAATGGAGCCCCTAGTTCCACTCTTCATGCCCCTGATAACTCCTTTGTCCCACCTCCCACACATGCGGTGACCTCACCCATTACTACCAGCATGTCCAGAGATACAACCTCTCTCATCATCACCCAGTGCCTGGGCTTACCTCCGCTGTACCCGCACCCCACCATACCCCTGTCTGCGCATTATGCCCTGAATATATTCTACCATGCCCAGAAACCTGCTCCTCTTATTCTCTGTCCCCAACGCTCTATGCGACCAGTTTTGATAGCCTTTAGCCGCACCCTCATACTACTCCTTCTCTGTTCCGCGGGTGATGTGGAGGTAAACCCAGGCCCTGCATGTCCCCAGGCACCCTCATTTGTTGACTTCTGTGATCGAAAAAGCCTTGGTTTCATGCATGTCAACATCAGAAGCCTCCTCCCTAAGTTTGTTTTACTCACTGCTTTAGCACACTCTGCTAACCCTGATGTCCTTGCTGTGTCTGAATCCTGGCTCAGGAAGGCCACCAAAATTCAGAGATTTCCATACCCAACTATAACATCTTCCGTCAAGATAGAACTGCCAAAGGGGGAGGAGTTGCAGTTTACTGCAGAGATAGCCTGCAAAGTAATGTCATACTTTCCAGGTCCATACCCAAACAGTTCGAACTACTAATTTTGAAAATTACTCTCTCCAGAAATAAGTCTCTCACGGTTGCCGCCTGCTACCGACCCCCCTCAGCTCCCAGCTGTGCCCTGGACACCATTTGTGAATTGATCGCCCCCCATCTAGCTTCAGAGTTTGTTCTGTTAGGTGACCTAAACTGGGATATGCTTAACACCCCGCCAGTCCTACAATCTAAGCTAGATGCCCTCAATCTCACACAAATCATCAAGGAACCCACCAGGTACAACCCTAACTCTGTAAACAAGGGCACCCTCATAGACGTCATCCTGACCAACTGGCCCTCCAAATACACCTCCGCTGTCTTCAACCAGGATCTCAGCGATCACTGCCTCATTGCCTGTATCCGCTACGGAGCTGCAGTCAAACGACCACCCCTCATCACTGTCAAACGCTCCCTAAAACACTTTCTAATCGACCTGGCCCGGGTATCCTGGAAGGACATTGACCTCATCCCGTCAGTTGAGGATGCCTGGTCATTCTTTAAAAGTAACTTCCTCACCATTTTAGATAAGCATGCTCCGTTCAAAAAATGCAGAACTAAGAACAGATACAGCCCTTGGTTCACCCCAGACCTGACTGCCCTCGACCAGCACAAAAACATCCTGTAATAGCATCGAATAGTCCCCGTGATATGCAACTGTTCAGGGAAGTCCGGAACCAATACACGCAGTCAGTCAGGAAAGCTAAGGCCAGCTTCTTCAGGCAGAAGTTTGCATCCTGTAGCTCCAACTCCAAAAGTTCTGGGACACCGTGAAGTCCATGGAGAACAAGAGCACCTCCTCCCAGCTGCCCACTGCACTGAGGCTAGGTAACACGGTCACCACTGATAAATCCATGATTATCGAAAACTTCAATAAGCATTTCTCAACGGCTCAGTCAGGAAAGCTAAGGCCAGCTTCTTCAGGCAGAAGTTTGCATCCTGTAGCTCCAACTCCAAAAAGTTCTGGGACACCGTGAAGTCCATGGAGAACAAGAGCACCTCCTCCCAGCTGCCCACTGCACTGAGGCTAGGTAACACGGTCACCACTGATAAATCCATGATTATCGAAAACTTCAATAAGCATTTCTCAACGGCTGGCCATGCCTTCCGCCTGGCTACTTCAACCTCGGCCAACAGCTCCGCCCCCCCCGCAGCTCCTCGCCCAAGCCTCTCCAGGTTCTCCTTTAACCAAATCCAGATAGCAGATGTTCTGAAAGAGCTGCAAAACCTGGACCCGTACAAATCAGCTGGGCTTGACAATCTGGACCCTCTATTTCTGAAACTATCTGCCACCATTGTCGCAACCCCTATTACCAGCCTGTTCAACCTCTCTTTCATATCGTCTGAGATCCCCAAGGATTGGAAAGCTGCCGCAGTCATCCCCCTCTTCAAAGGGGGAGACACCCTGGACCCAAACTGTTACAGACCTATATCCATCCTGCCCTGCCTATCTAAGGTCTTCGAAAGCCAAGTCAACAAACAGGTCACTGACCATCTCGAATCCCACCGTACCTTCTCCGCTGTGCAATCTGGTTTCCGAGCCGGTCATGGGTGCACCTCAGCCACACTCAAGGTACTCAACGATATCATAACCGCCATCGATAAAAGACAGTACTGTGCAGCCGTCTTCATCGACCTTGCCAAGGCTTTCGACTGTGTCAATCACCATATTCTTATCGGCAGACTCAGGAGCCTCGGTTTTTCGGATGACTGCCTTGCCTGGTTCACCAATTACTTTGCAGACAGAGTTCAGTGCGTCAAATCGGAGGGCATGCTGTCTGGTCCTCTGGCAGTCTCGATGGGGGTGCCACAGGGTTCAATTCTCGGGCCGACTCTTTTCTCTGTGTATATCAATGATGTTGCTCTTGCTGCGGGCGATTCCCTAATCCACCTCTACGCAGACGACACCATTCTATATACTTTCGGCCCGTCTTTGGACACTGTGCTATCTAACCTCCAAACAAGCTTCAATGCCATACAACACTCCTTCCGTGGCCTCCAACTGCTCTTAAACGCTAGTAAAACCAAATGCATGCTTTTCAACCGGTCGCTGCCTGCACCCGCATGCCCGACTAGCATCACCGCCCTGGATGGTTCCGACCTAGAATATGTGGACGTCTATAAGTACCTAGGTGTCTGGCTAGACTGCAAACTCTCCTTCCAGACTCATATCAAACATCTCCAATCGAAAATCAAATCAAGAGTCGGCTTTCTATTCCGCAACAAAGCCTCCTTCACTCACGCCGCCAAGCTTACCCTAGTAAAACTGACTATCCTACCGATCCTCGACTTCGGCGATGTCATCTACAAAATGGCTTCCAACACTCTACTCAGCAAACTGGATGCAGTTTATCACAGTGCCATCCGTTTTGTCACTAAAGCACCTTATGCCACCCACCACTGCGACTTGTATGCTCTAGTCGGCTGGCCCTCGCTACATATTCGTCGCCAGACCCACTGGCTCCAGGTCATCTACAAGTCCATGCTAGGTAAAGCTCCGCCTTATCTCAGCTCACTGGTCACGATGGCAACACCCATCTGTAGCACGCGCTCCAGCAGGTGTATCTCACTGATCATCCCTAAAGCCAACACCTCATTTGACCGCCTTTCGTTCCAGTACTCTGCTGCCTGTGACTGGAACGAATTGCAAAAATCGCTGAAGTTGGAGACACTTATCTCCCTCACCAACTTCAAACATCAGCTATCTGAGCAGCTAACCGATCGCTGCAGCTGTACATAGTCTATTGGTAAATAGCCCACCCTTTTTCACCTACCTCATCCCCATACTGTTTTTATTTCTTTACTTTTCTGCTCTTTTGCACACCAATATCTCTACCTGTACATGACCATCTGATCATTCATCACTCCAGTGTTAATCTGCAAAATTGTAATTATTTGCCTACCTCCTCATGCCTTTTGCACACATTGTATATAGACTCCCCCTTTGTTTTCTACTGTGTCATTGACTTGTTAATTGTTTACTCCATGTGTAACTCTTTGTTGTCTGCTCACACTGCTATGCTTTATCTTGGCCAGGTCGCAGTTGCAAATGAGAACTTGTTCTCAACTAGCCTACCTGGTTAAATAAAGGTGAAATAAAAAAGATGGCGCAGTCTGACTTCATGTCCTGATGTCCTTGGACAAACGTTTATTTTTGAAGAGTAAACTGGCTTCATCTGGCCATGTCCTGTGACAAACGTATTAAATTTAGTCATACAGAAACAACTCTAAGGTTTATTTATTCATTCTAACTGGGCTAAATCATTGTGGATGAATGGTGAGTTTTAGTAGTTTTTTAGCCCGCAGAGGCCGGTTTCGACGCAGTTTCCTGACATCCTGCGGACCAAATGTGAAATGTAGTTATCCCTCTGAGCTGAACTGCTGAATGGAACAATCAATACGCCTCCTACAATGATGCCTAATCAATGACCAGAGGGAGGAAGGGAGGGGTGAAATGGGGTGAGGAGAGGGAGGGGTGAGGAGGGGTGAGGAGAGGGAGGGGTGAGGAAGGGTGAGGAGAGGGAGGGGTGAGGAGAGGGAGGGGTGAGGAGGGGTGAGGAGAGGGAGGGGTGAGGAGAGGGAGGGGTGAGGAGGGGTGAGGAGAGGTGAGGAGGGGTGAGGAGGGGTGAGGAGAGGGAGGGGTGAGGAGCAGGGGAGATGATCTCCCCTTCTCTCTGACCCTGTTATCTCCCCATCTCTCCGACCCTGTGATCTCCCCTTCTCTCTGACCCTGTGATCTCCCCATCTCTCCGACCCTGTGATCTCCCCTTCTCTCCGACCCTGTGATCTCCCCTTCTCTGTGACCCTGTGATCTCCCCTTCTCTCCGACCCTGTGATCTCCCCTTCTCTCTGACCCTGTGATCTCCCCTTCTCTTTGACCCTGTGATCTCCCATTCTCTCTGACCCTGTGATCTCCCCTTCTCTCTGACCCTGTGATCTCCCCATCTCTCTGACCCTGTGATCTCCCCTTCTCTCTGACCCTGTGATCTCCCCTTCTCTCTGACCCTGTGATCTCCCCTTCTCTCCGACCCTGTGATCTACCCTTCTCTGTGACCCTGTGATCTCCCCTTCTCTCTCCGACCCTGTGAGCTCCCCTTCTCTCTGACCCTGTGATCTCCCCTTCTCTCTCCGACCCTGTGATCTCCCCTTCTCTCTGACCCTGTGATCTCTCCAGTGCTGTTGTTTCCAAAGTAACAGACAAGGTTTATCTCCTGCCTAACTCTCCACCCTACTACTGCCATGAAGACTGTGCTTGACTCTCCACCCCTACTACTATGAAGACTGTGCTTGACTCTCCACCCTACTACTGCCATGAAGACTGTGCTTGACTCTCCACCCTACTACTGCCAGGAAGACTGTGCTTGACTCTCCACCCTACTACTGCCATGAAGACTGTGCTTGACTCTCCACCCTACTACTGCCATGAAGACTGTGCTTGACTCTCCACCCTACTACTGCCATGAAGACTGTGCTTGACTCTCCACCCTACTACTGCCATGAAGACTGTGCTTGACTCTCCACCCTACTACTGCCATGAAGACTGTGCCTAACTCTCCACCCTACTACTGCCATGAAGACTGTGCTTGACTGTCAGATGGGTTGATGGGTTGAATGCATTTGACTAACCCTGTATGTTCTCTTCCAGTAAACCACTGGATCACACGTGTGATCATCTGACTGTACAGACAGACTATACAGATGTATGATCTTAATTAGATCCGGTTTGCTACAGCAGGAAAAATAATCCTGCAGAAACAGGAAATGGGGATTATAATTAATGGGCATTTTTGTCGGGGTTGACACTTTCATCGAAATTCCCAAAGTGGAAATTACAAACTGC
>NC_034189.2:6913419-6915919 GCF_002021735.2 Oncorhynchus kisutch | reverse complement strand
GGAATTTAACCCACTATCATGTCCATTGCAACAGCCAGGCTGTACCAACTGAGCTACAGAGCTTACTTCCTGTTGGGGGGAAATCCAACCCGAGTTAGACTGGCATGATTAATATGAGATGAACGGACAGTTTATTTGCATTAACTGGTTTTGACGACAAACAGAATGTTTTTTGTTTGTTTGTTGAACATATTATTTTAGATGAACATCGTTTTCTGAATGTGCTGCCATGATGTAACCCCTCTTTCCTGCCATGATGTAACCCCTCTTTCCTGCCAGATGTAACCCCTCTTTCCTGCCATGATGTAACCCCTCTTTCCTGCCATGATGTAACCCCTGTTTCCTGCTATGATGTAACCCCTCTTTCCTGCCATGATGTAACCCCTCTTTCCTGCCATGATGTAACCCCTGTTTCCTGCCATGATGTAAACCCCTGTTTCCTGCCATGATGTAACCCCTCTTTCCTGCCATGATGTAACCCCTGTTTCCTGCTATGATGTAACCCCTCTTTCCTGCCATGATGTAACCCCTCTTTCCTGCCATGATGTAACCCCTGTTTCCTGCCATGATGTAACCCCTGTTTCCTGCCATGATGTAACCCTCTTTCCTGCCATGATGTAACCCCTGTTTCCTGCCATGATGTAACCCCTGTTTCCTGCTATGATGTAACCCCTGTTTCCTGCCATGATGAAAACCCCTGTTTCCTGCCATGATGTAACCCCTGTTTCCTGCCATGATGTAACCCCTGTTTCCTGCCATGATGAAAACCCCTGTTTCCTGCCATGATGTAACCCCTGTTTCCTGCCATGATGAAAACCCCTGTTTCCTGCCATGATGTAACCCCTGTTTCCTGCCATGATGTAACCCCTGTTTCCTGCCATGATGTAACCCCTGTTTCCTGCCATGATGTAACCCCTGTTTCCTGCCATGATGTAACCCTGTTTCCTGCCATGATGTAACCCCTGTTTCCTGCCATGATGTAACCCCTGTTTTCCTGCCATGATGTAACCCCTGTTTCCTGCCATGATGTAACCCCTGTTTCCTACCATGATGGTAACCCCTGTTCCCTGCCATGATGTAACCCCTGTTCCTGCCATGATGTAACCCCTGTTTCCTACCATGAATGTAACCCCTGTTTCCTGCCATGATGTAACCCCTGTTTCCTGCCATGATGTAACCCCTGTTTCTTACCATGATGTAACCCCTGTTTCCTGCCATTGATGTAACCCCTGTTTCCTGCCCATGATGTAACCCCTCTGTTTCCTACCATGATGAAAAACCCCTCGTTTCCTGCCATGATGTAACCCCTGTTTCCTGCCATGATGTAACCCCTGTTTCCTGCCATGATGTAACCCCTGTTTCCTGCCATGATGTAACCCCTGTTTCCTGCCATGATGTAACCCCTGTTTTCCTGCCATGATGTAACCCCTGTTTCCTGCCATGATGAAAACCCCTCTTTCCTGCCATGATGAAAACCCCTCTTTCCTGCTATGATGTAACCCCTGTTTCCTGCCATGATGTAACCCCTGTTTCCTGCCATGATGTAACCCCTGTTTCCTGCCATGATGTAACCCCTGTTTCCTGCCATGATGTAACCCCTCTTTCCTGCCATGATGAAAACCCCTCTTTCCTGCCATGATGAAAACCCCTCTTTCCTGCCATGATGTAACCCCTGTTTCCTGCCATGATGTAACCCCTGTTTCCTGCCATGATGTAACCCCTGTTTCCTGCCATGATGTAACCCCTGTTTCCTGCCATGATGTAACCCCTGTTTCCTGCCATGATGTAACCCCTGTTTCCTGCCATGATGTAACCCCTGTTTCCTGCCATGATGTAACCCCTCTTTCCTGCTATGATGTAACACCTGTTTCCTGCCATGATGTAACCCCTGTTTCCTGCCATGATGTAACCCCTCTTTCCTGCCATGATGAAAACCCCTCTTTCCTGCCATGATGAAAACCCCTCTTTCCTGCCATGATGAAAACCCCCTCTTTCCTGCCATGATGAAAACCCCTCTTTCCTGCCATGATGAAACCCCTGTTTCCTGCCATGATGAAAACCCCTCTTTCCTGCCATGATGAAAACCCCTCTTTCCTGCCATGATGAAAACCCCTGTTTCCTGCCATGATGAAACCCCTGTTTCCTGCCATGATGAAAACCCCTCTTTCCTGCCATGATGAAAACCCCTCTTTCCTGCCATGATGAAAACCCCTCTTTCCTGCCATGATGAAAACCCCTCTTTCCTGCCATGATGAAAACCCCTCTTTCCTGCCATGATGAAACCCCTCTTCCTGCCATGATGAAACCCCTGTTTCCTGCCTGATGAAAACCCCTCTTTCCTGCCATGATGAAAACCCCTCTTTCCCTGCCATGAGAAAAAACCCCTCTTTCCTGCCATGATGAAAACCCCCTTTCCTGCCATGATGAAACCCCTCTTTCCTGCCATGATGAAAACCCCGTCTTTCCTGCCATGATGAAACCCCCTCTTTCCTGCCATGAT
>NC_034189.2:6907368-6913319 GCF_002021735.2 Oncorhynchus kisutch | reverse complement strand
TTCCTTCCCCCTTCCCCTCTCTCTCTCTCTGTCTCTCTGTCTCTCATTCCCCTCTCTCTCTCTCTTTCTCTTTCTCTCTGTCTCTCTGTCTCTCTGTCTCTCTCTCTCTCTCTCTCTGTCTCTCTCTCTCATTCCCCTCTCTCTCTCTCTTTCTCTTTCTCTCTGTCTCTGTCTCTCTCTCTCTCTCTCTCTCTCTCTCTGTGAACTCTGTATTTATCCCACTGTGGGATGAGATTACTTGCTTATCCATCTCTACAAGATGTCTCTCCCCGCAGCCCTTACCCCCTCTCACCCCTCCTTAACCCTGCACACACATTTATATATTTTCTCTCTCTCTCTCTCTCTCTCTCTCTCTCTCTCTCTCTCTCTCTCTCTCTCTCTATCTCTCCACCCAGGTTGCTGTCTCTCCCTCTCTCTCTCTCACTCTCTTTCACTCTCTCTCTCTCCCACTAGCTCCCAGCCTCAGTCAACCCCTCCTTAACCCCACATATGCACTAGCTCACAGACGTTTGATTAGGGATTCTGTTTAATCTCTTGTGGATATTCTCTAGGCTGAGTATGGACATATGATAACTGTGGGGGGCCTGTGTGTGTGTGTGTATGTGTGTGTCTGGGCTGGCACAGAGAGTCAGTCAGAGAGTTAAAGGGGGGTCATGAGGTGTGTGTGTTTTTTCAGAAGGGATTACAGGGATCAGTGTCATGCCTCACTTTCTCTGATCCCTCCATGAGCCCTTCTCATTCCTCCTCTCCTACTCTCCTCCCCTACTTCACTCTCTCTCCTCCCCTCTCCTCTCCTCCTCTTCTCCTCCTCCTCTTCTCCTCTCAAAACTCTCTCTCGCTTTCCCCCTTCTCTCCTCCTCTCCTCTCCTCTCCTCTCCTCTCCTCTCCTCTCCTCTCCTCTCCTCTCCTCTCCTCTCCTCTCCTCTCCTCTCCTCTCCTCTCCTCATAATTTCTTCCTTTTCTCCACTAGCTCCCTCCTTTCCTCTCTTCAGTCGTTCTTTTCCTTGCCGTCTCCTCTCCTCTTCTCTCCCCTCGTCATCTCCTCTCCTTCCCTTCCCCCAGTCCTCCTCCTCGTTCATTCTTTCTCTGGCTCTCTCTGTCTTTCCTTGTCTCCTTCCCGTCCCTCTGTTTCTGTACCCATCTGGATCTCAGATCAGATTCATTTCAGAAGCAGAGGAAATACAGGGAGACAAAAGTGAGAGACAGAATAAATAAGAAGGAAATAAATACTACGACAGAGAGAAATAAAAAACGTGTTTTGAGCTGTCCAGGGTGCTGATCTCACTCGCTCGTGTCCTCTTAGGGCCAATCAATTGGTCTCATGTGAGTCATCCTCTCCATTACTGTTAGTCTGGTTGGTTGACTGCTACCAGAAGTCATGGAGTCAGAAAATACAAAACTATGAGGGAACGGGAGGAAGAGAGAACGGGAGAACGAGGGAACGGGAGGAAGAGGGCACAGGAGGAAGAGAGAACGGGAGAAAGAGGGAATGGGAGGAAGAGGGAACGGGAGGAAGAGGGAACGGGAGGAAGAGGGAACGGGACAAAGAGGGAACGGGAGGAAGAGGGAACGGGAGGAAGAGAGAACGGGAGGAAGAGGGAACGGGACGAAGAGAGGGAACGGGAGGAAGAGGGAACGGGAGTAAGAGGGAACGGGAGGAAGAGAGAACGGGAGGAAGAGGGAACGGGACAAAGAGGGAACGGGACAAAGAGGGAACGGGAGGAAGAGGGAACGGGACGAAGAGGGAACGGGACGAAGAGGGAACGGGAGGAAGTGGGAACGGGAGGAAGAGGGAACGGGAGGAAGAGGGAATGGGAGGAAGAGGGAACGGGAGTAAGAGGGAACGGGAGGAAGAGGGAACGGGAGGAAGAGGGAACGGGAGGAAGAGTGAACGGGATGAAGAGGGAATGGGAGGAAGAGAGAACGGGAGGAAGAGGGAACGGGAGGAAGAGGGAACGGGAGGAAGAGGGAACGGGAGGAAGAGGGAACGGGAGGAAAAGGGAACGGGAGGAAGAGGGAACGGGAGGAAGAGGGAACGGGAGGAAGAGGAAACGGGAGGAAGAGGGAACGGGAGGAAGAGAGAACGGGAGGAAGAGGGAACGGGAGGAAGAGGGAACGGGAGAAAGAGAGCTGCAGTGAATCAATGTATCTCATTGATAACACTGTGACCCTTAGATACATGGATCAGTTTGAGGGGTTAGACACATACTCTAGACTCTGTAGCTACTGTGTCCGTAGAGAACTACATCTACCACATAGGCTGTGTCGCAGATGTGTGTCACCCCCTATTCCCTATATAGTGCACTACCATAGACCAGGGCTGGCACCCTATTCCCTATATAGTGCACTACTTTAGACCAGGGCTGGCACCCTATTCCCTATATAGTGCACTACTTTAGACCAGGGCTGGCACCCTAATTCCCTATATAGTGCACTACTTTAGACCAGGGCTGGCACCCTATTCCCTATATAGTGCACTACTTTAGACCAGGGCTGGCACCCTATTCCCTATATAGTGCACTACCAGGGCCCCTGTCAACGGGAGGGCACACAGCTGTAGTTGATACAGCTGTGTGTCTCTCTCTCAATTCAATTAAATTCAATTCAATTCAAGGGCTTTATTGGCATGGGAAACATGTGTTAACATTGCCAAAGCAAGTGAGGTAGACAACATACAAAGTGAATATATAAAGTGAAAAACAACTAAAATTAACAGTAAACATTACACATACAGAAGTTTCAAAACAGTAAAGACATTACAAATGTCATATTATATATATATACAGTGTTCTAACAATGTACAAATGGCTAAAGGACACAAGATAAAATAAATAGGCATAAATATGGGTTGTATTTACAATGGTGTTTGTTCTTCACTGGTTGCCCTTTTCTCGTGGCAACAGGTCACAAATCTTGCTGCTGTGATGGCACACTGTGGAATTTCACCCAGTAGATATGGGAGTTTTTCAAAATTGGATTTGTTTTCGAATTCTTTGTGGATCTGTGTAATCTGAGGGAAATATGTCTCTCTAATATGGTCATACATTGGGCAGGAGGTTAGGAAGTGCAGCTCAGTTTCCACCTCATTTTGTGGGCAGTGAGCACATAGCCTGTCTTCTCTTGAGAGCCAAGTCTGCCTACGGCGGCCTTTCTCAATAGCAAGGCTATGCTCACTGAGTCTGTACATAGTCAAGGCTTTCCTTCATTTTGGGTCAGTCACAGTGGTCAGGTATTCTGCCGTTGTGTACTCTCTGTGTAGGGCCAAATAGCATTCTAGTTTGCTCTCTCTCTCTCTGTCTCTCTCCCTCTCTCTCTCTAACTCTCTCTGTCTCTGTCTCTGTCCAAAAGCATAACCGGCTTAAGTCGCCCTAACCAAAACCCAAACAAGAAACAGGTGTAACCAATAAGACAAAACCAACAGGAAAGGAAAAGGGGATCGGTGGCAGCTAGTAGACCGGTGACGACGACCGCCGAGCGCCGCCCGAAAAGGAAGAGGAGCCAGCTTCGGTGAGAGTCGTAACAATAATAATTGTGTCCTTCAAACTTTGCTTTTGTCAAAGAATCGTCCATTTGCAGCAATTATGGCCTTGCAGACCATTGGCATTCTAGTTGTCAATTTGTTGAGGTAATCTGAAGAGATTTCACCCCATGCTTCCTGAAGCACCTCCCACAAGTTGGATTGGCTTGATGGGCACTTCGTATGTACCATACGGTCAAGCTGCTGACGTTGAGACAGGCGTTTTTGCGGGTACTATTTAATGAAGCTGACAGTTGAGTACTTATGATGCGTCTGTTTCTCAAACTAGACACTCTAATGTACCTGTCCTCTTGATAAGTTGTGCACCGGGGCCTCCCACTCCTCTTTCTATTCTGGTTAGAGACAGTTTGTGCTGTTCTGTGAAGGGAGTAGTACACAACGTTGTACGAGATCTCTTGCATGGAGTTCTTGCATGGAATAGCCTTCATTTATCAGAACAAGAATAGACTGACAAGTTTCAGTAGAAAGTGCTATGTGTCTGGCCATTTTGAGCCTGTAATCGAACCCACAAATGCTGATGCTCCTAATCAGCACAACAGTTTTCAGCTGTGCCAACATAATTGCAAAAGGGTTTTTTAATGAACAGTTAGCTTTTTAAAATGATCAACTTGGATTAGCTAACACAACGTGCCATTGGAACACAGGAGTGATGGATGCTGATAATGGGCCTCTCTATGCCTATGTAGATATTCCATTATAAATCAATCGTTTCCAGCTACAATAGTCATTTACAACATTAACAAAGTCACAGTATTTCTGATTAATTTAATATTATTTTAATGGACAATTTATTTGATTTGATTTAAAAAACAAGGACATTTAAAAGTGACCCCAAACCTTTGGATGGTAGTGTATATATATATATATTTGGGGTTCTGAGTAAAACAACTTTACACAAGCTCTTGAGGCATTTATAAATTATATCTTCAAGAATATATAATTCATTTAAAAGTCCAAACATGGATTGTACTAATCCCAGATCATCAAAGATAAAAACTGTTCCCATCTCAGAATACCCCAGTGAGGGACAATCAGATAATGGGCCTCTCTATGCCTATGTAGATATTTCATTAAAAATCAGCTACAATTGTAATTTACAACATTAACAAAGTCTGTATTTCTGTTATTTTATTATTTATTCTTATTATTTTAATGGATTTTTTTTGTTGCTTTACTTTCAAAAACATTTTTAAGTGACCCCAAACTTTTGAATGGTAGTGTATATTTTATTTTACCTTTATTTAACTAGGCAAGTCAGTTAAGAACACATTCTTATTTTCAATGACGGCCTAGGAACAGTGGGTTAACTGCCTTGTTCAGGGGCAGAACGACAGATTTGTACCTTGTCAGCTCGGGGGTTTGAACTCACAACCTTCCGGTTACTAGTCCAACGCTCTAACCACTAGGCTACCCTGCCGCCCATATATGTATATACACTGCTCAAAAAAATAAAGGGAATACTAAAATAACACATCCTAGATCTGAATGAAATATTCTTATTAAATACTTTTTTCTTTACATAGTTGAATGTGCTGACAACAAAATCACACAAAGATTATCAATGGAAATCAAATTTATCAACCCATGGAGGTCTGGTTTTGGAGTCACACTCAAAATTCAAGTGGAAAACCACACTACAGGCTGATCCAACTTTGATGTAATGTCCTTAAAACAAGTCAAAATAAGGCTCAGGAGTGTGTGTGGCCTCCACGTGCCTGTATGACCTCCCTACAACGCCTGGGCATGCTCCTGACGAGGTGGCGGATGGTCTCCTGAGGGATCTCCTCCCAGACCTGGACTAAAGCATCCGCCAACTCCTGGACAGTCTGTGGATGGAGCAAGACATGATGTCCCAGATGTGCTCAATTGGATTCAGGTCTGGGGAACGGGCGGGCCAGTCCATAGCATCACTGCCTTCCTCTTGCAGGAACTGCTGACACACTCCAGCCACATGAGGTCTAGCATTGTCTTGCATTAGGAGGAACCAAGGGACAACCGCACCAGCATATGGTCTCACAAGAGGTCTGAGGATCTCATCTCGGTACCTAATGGCAGTCAGGATACCTGGCGAGCACATGGAGGGCTGTGCGGCCCCCCAAAGAAATGCCACCCCACACCATGACTGACCCATCACCAAACCGGTCATGCTGGAAGATGTTGCAGGCAGCAGAACGTACTCCACGGCATCTCCAAACTCTGTCACGTCTGTCACGTGCTCAGTGTGAACCTGCTTTCATCTGTGAAGAGCACAGGGCGCCAGTGGCGAATTTGCCAATCTTGGTGTTCTCTGGCAAATGCCAAACGTCCTGCACGGTGTTGGGCTGTAAGCACAACCCCCACCTGTGGACGTCGGGCCCTCATACCACCCTCATGGAGTCTGTTTCTGACCGTTTGAGCAGACACATGCACATTT
>NC_034189.2:6892368-6902368 GCF_002021735.2 Oncorhynchus kisutch | reverse complement strand
CTACTTACATACACCTACATACACCTACATACACCTACATGCACCTACCCTACATTTTCCAGGAAAACTCTTATCATGTCACTGAATATTTCCAGACATATTTCAGATTTCATTATCAACAAATGCTGTGAAAAGTCCAGTAAATGTGAAATGCACATCAACTCAAATCAACAGTGTACTTGTTTGGATTCAGTCTTGTGTCCGGTGAACTGTCGCGTCCTCACCTTCGGTCCACAATTTTTTTTCCGTTATGTCCGAAATATTTCCCTTTCAATTGCTACTATGCTTATGCATTGCATATTTCATCTGTAAATAACATTGAGATGTATCCTCATCCATATAGGCTTAACTTCTTCAAGTGTGAAGGAATTGGCACCTTTGTAAACTATATTTTCAGAGTAGCTGTGTGTTTGCGTTCGTGTCTGTGCCATTCCAAGCCTCTAATTTACACTGTGACTCATTGACCAACCAACCCAACTTTAACTGACCGACCTTTCCAACCGACACCCACAACCAAAACTTTCTCCCGACCTCCGGACTGCTTGGGGAATGACACACTGTGTGTTCCCCGTTATTTCTCGTCAGGAATGCTGTGTTGATGGAGGGATCTCTAAGGGCCGTTAACGACGGACTATCCCGGATCATTGGGATTCAGAGGGTGCATCCCAAATGGCAATCTACTCCCTGTATAGTGCACTACATTTTACCAGATATAATAACTGGAATATTCTTGCCATTTGGGATGCAAAGAGCCTTTGGTTATTTTTCCGAGGCTATTTTTTGGGAATACCACTGTTTGGACGTGGGTTGTTTGGGGAACGTCGCTGATTGGGAAAAAGTAAAGACTGTGGTCAGAATCGGGAAGCGTGGCCTCGATCGAGACTGTTTGCTCAATCAGGCAGGGAATATCCCAGAGACTGTTTGCTCAATCAGGCAGGGAATATCCCAGAGATCGTTTGCTCAATCAGGCAGGAATATCCCAGAGATCGTTTGCTCAATCAGGCAGGGAATATCCCAGAGACTGTTTGCTCAATCAGGCAGGGAATATTCCAGAGACTCTTTGCTCAATCGGACAGGAATATCCCAGAGACTGTTTGCTCAATCAGACAGGAATATCCCAGAGATCGTTTGCTCAATCAGGCAGGGAATATCCCAGAGACTGTTTGCTCAATCAGGCAGGGAATATCCCAGAGACTGTTTGCTCAATCGGACAGGAATATCCCAGAGATCGTTTGCTCAATCAGGCAGGGAATATCCCAGAGACTGTTTGCTCAATCGGGCAGGAATATCCCAGAGATTGTTTGCTCAATCAGGCAGGGAATATCCCAGAGACTGTTTCCTAATCGGGCAGGAATATCCCAGAGACTGTTTGCTCAATCAGGCAGGGAATATCCCAGAGACTGTTTGCTCAATCAGGCAGGGAATATCCCAGAGATCGTTTGCTCAATCAGGCAGGAATATCCCAGAGATTGTTTGCTCAATCAGGCAGGGAATATCCCAGAGACTGTTTGCTCAATCAGGCAGGGAATATCCCAGAGACTGTTTGCTCAATCGGACAGGAATATCCCAGAGATCGTTTGCTCAATCAGGCAGGGAATATCCCAGAGACTGTTTGCTCAATCGGGCAGGAATATCCCAGAGATTGTTTGCTCAATCAGGCAGGGAATATCCCAGAGACTGTTTCCTAATCGGGCAGGAATATCCCAGAGACTGTTTGCTCAATCAGGCAGGGAATATCCCAGAGACTGTTTGCTCAATCAGGCAGGGAATATCCCAGAGATCGTTTGCTCAATCGGGCAGGAATATCCCAGAGACTGTTTGCTCAATCAGGCAGGGAATATCCCAGAGACTGTTTGCTCAATCAGGCAGGGAATATCCCAGAGACTGTTTCCTCAACCTTGTTTCATGACCCAATGAAATGCTGTAAGGTGTTGTGGCACCTGCAGCAGGCCACAGCATTGTTAGTAATGACATTATAATAATACATTTTACGAGCACAAAGCGGACTGCTACATCCTACAACAGTATATTAGCGTGTGTGTGTTTGACAGGTACTGCTGAGTTTAGCGGACAAATTAATGATCCACACAGTTCAATAAAACTGGCAGGACCTGTTATTTCAGAAAAGACGTTGAAAATGATCAGAATAACTCATTACGCTACGTTGAAAATGATCAGAATAACTCATTACGCTGAGTCGTTCTGATATCCAGGAAAGAACATGATAAATACATTGACTCACCTCACTCCCGTATCACTCATCAAACAAACATCACGATTTAATGTTTTCTCCAACATTGGTTGAGAGAGAAAGAGAGACAGAGAGAGAGAGAGAGAGAGACAGAGAGAGAGAGAGAGAGAGAGAGAGAGACAGAGAGACAGAGAGAGACAGAGAGACAGAGAGACAGAGAGAGAGAGAGAGAGAGAGACAGAGACAGAGACAGAGACAGAGACAGAGAGAGAGAGAGAGAGAGAGAGAGAGAGAGAAACAGAATGAAACAGACTTCTGGCCCTAAGTTAAGAAAACAACACTAGGTTTTGGACCCTTAGGGCACTTATACCCCTTCTGGTTAAGTGGTCATTAGTGTAAACCATTGTGTTTGTGTGGGTGTTAAAACAATGCTGTTTGGTTGTGGTTGAAATTACAGTAAGTTTGGGAAGTTTTTTTTGGGGGGGGGGTGGGATGGGGGGGTGATGACCGATAAGAATCCTGTCCGACTGTGGTTGGAGAATGACGCATTTTAGTCAGGTTCAGTCATATTACACCATTCAGTCAGTTGATTGTATACCCAGCTCTGGCTGTGTACAAAGTGCACGTACACCACAAACACCTATTACGAGGAGAGTTTTACAGAGAGAGTAGGTAGTGAGGGGAGTCCCTGATCTCCTCATAACTCTTAACTCTTGTTGTTATTGTTGTTGTTGTTGCTGCTGCTGTAGTTGTAGTTGTTGTTGTTGTTGTTACTGCTGTAGTTGTTGTTGTTTTTGTTGCTGCTGTAGTTGTTGTTGTTACTGCTGTAGTTGTTGTTGTTGCTGCTGTAGTTGTTGTTATTACTGCTGTAGTTGTTGTTGTTACTGCTGTAGTAGTTGTTGTTGCTGCTGTAGTTGTTGTTGCTGCTGTAGTTGTTGTTGTTACTGCTGTAGTTGTAGTTGTTGTTGTTGCTGCTGTAGTTGTAGTTGTTGTTGTTGCTGCTGTAGTTGTAGTTGTTGTTGTTGTTACTGCTGTAGTTGTAGTTGTTGTTGTTGCTGCTGTAGTTGTAGTTGTTGTTGTTGCTGCTGTAGTTGTAGTTGTTGTTGTTGTTACTGCTGTAGTTGTAGTTGTTGTTGTTGTTGCTGTAGTTGTAGTTGTAGTTGTAGTTGTTGTTGCTGCTGTAGTTGTTGTTGTTGCTGCTGTAGTTGTTGTTGTTACTGCTGTAGTTGTAGTTGTTGTTGCTGCTGTAGTTGTTGTTGTTACTGCTGTAGTTGTAGTTGTTGTTGTTGCTGCTGTAGTTGTAGTTGTAGTTGTTTTTGTTGCTGCTGTAGTTGTTGTTGTTGTTGTTGCTGCTGTAGTTGTTGTTGTTTTTGTTGCTGCTGTAGTTGTTGTTGTTGTTGCTGCTGTAGTTGTTGTTGTTGTCATTGTTTCTGATGTTGTTTGGGTGATGGCTGATAGGAGACTGAAGTGGAGTGTGTTGTTGGGCAGGGAAGAGGAGGGAAAACCAATTGTCATTGTTTAATAATTAGGTCATGATTTCATTCAACTGTTTACCCGATGTCTAGTCTGACGTTAGTGTGTTTGTGCAGTATGTGCGTGTGTGTGTGTATTAATGACAATTTCATAGTGAAGAGTCAGAGAGTCCCAGGTCTCATGTAAACTTCAACATGTCTCATCTGTTAAGGAAACTCTGCAGGTCAGCCAGGGGCTATGATCACTGTCCACGTCTCTTTCTGTGTGTTTGTGTGTGTGTGTGTGTGTGTCTTGGGTGTTTCTGGGGTGTGTGTGTGTCTGGTGTGCGTGTTTGTGAGAGACAGACACACAGAGAGAGCGAGAGAGAGACAGAGAGATAGCCAGAGATAGAGAGAGAGAGACAGAGAGATAGCCAGAGATAGAGAGCACTTCAAACCCAAGACCTGAGCCCAGAAACGAGCCCTCTCAGTCAGCTGGTGTTGGACCTCACCAACCAAGCTGACACCAGCACTGCTTCAAAATAAATAATTCCAATAAGCATGAACCAATCAAAGGACTTATATTTACAATATTGGAAAAACTAAACAAAATCCCAAAGCCGACTAAATTGCTATCTGACCCTAAACAGAGAATATGAATTGTCTGATTATCTCTACTCTGTCAGAGATACGAAGCAGAGACAGATCCTTACCAAGTACAGGCTGAGTGACCACCGATTGGCAATAGAAACCGGCAGACATAAAAAGACATGGCTACCCAAAGAGGAGCGTGTATGTGGTCACTGTACCAGAGGAGAGGTAGAGACAGAGATGCACTTTCTCCTTTACTGTGATAAATATTCCTCACAATATATATATATTCCTCACCAAGAGAATCATTATTCGCAAAAACCTTATTAATTAAACCCAGAGGAAAAAAACAAAAAAAATACTAATGAGGTGAAGGAGCAACGGCTCCTTTTGGGAAGGAGCAACGGCTCCTCTTGGGAAGGAGCAACGGCTCCTTTTGGGAAGGAGCAACGGCTCCTCTTGGGAAGGAGCAACGGCTCCTTTTGGGAAGGAGCAACGGCTCCTCTTGGGAAGGAGCAACGGCTCCTTTTGGGAAGGAGCAACGGCTCCTCTTGGGAAGGAGCAACGGCTCCTTTTGGGAAGGAGCAACGGCTCCTCTTGGGAAGGAGCAACGGCTCCTCTTGGGAAGGAGCAACGGCTCCTTTTGGGAAGGAGCAACGGCTCGTCTTGTGAAGGAGCAACGGCTCCTTTTGGGAAGGAGCAACGGCTCCTCTTGGGAAGGAGCAACGGCTCCTCTTGTGAAGGAGCAACGGCTCCTCTTGTGAAGGAGCAACGGCTCCTCTTGTGAAGGAGCAACGGCTCCTTTTGGGAAGGAGCAACGGCTCCTCTTGTGAAGGAGCAACGGCTCCTCTTGGGAAGGAGCAACGGCTCCTCTTGGGAAGGAGCACCGGCTCCTCTTGTGAAGGAGCACCGGCTCCTAATGTGAAGGAGCAACGGCTCCTCTTGTGATTAAGCAACGGCTCCTCTTCATCAATCGATGATGCCATCCCCACAGTGACCGTACGTACCCCAATCAGAAGCCATGGATTAAAGGAAACATCTGCACTGACCTAAAGGGTAGAGCTGCCACCTTCAAGGAGCGGGACTCTAACACGGAAGATTATAAGAAATCCCACTATGCCCTCCGACAAACCATCAAACAGGCAAAGTGTCAATACAGGACTAAGATTGAATCGTAATACACCGGCACAAAGGCTCGTCAGATGTGTCAGTTCTTGCAAAATATTACAGGCAACAAAGAGAAACACAGCTGAGAGCTGCCCAGTGACACGAGCCTACCAGACGAGCTAAACTACTTCTACGCTCGCTTCGAGGCAAGTAACACCGAAACATGCACGAGAGCATCAGCTGTTCAGGACGGCTGTGTGATCACGCTTTCCGCAGCCGATGTCAGTAAGACCTTCAAACAGGTCAGCATTCACAAGGCCACAGGGCCAGATGGATTACCCAGACATGTACTCCGAGCATGCGCTGACCAACTGGCAAGTGTCTTCACTGACATATTCAATGTCTCCCCGTCTGAGTCCGTAATACCAACGTTTTTCAAGCAGACCACCATAGTCCCTGTGCCAAAGAACACTAAGGTAACTTGTCTAAATGACTACTGACCCATAGCACTCACATCTATAGCCATGAAAGGCTGGTTATTGCTCACATCAACACCACCCTAGACCAAATCCAATTTGCATAACTCGCCAACAGATCAACAGATGATGCAATCTCTATTGCACTCCACACTGCCCTTTCCCACCTGGACAAAAGGAACACCTATGTGAGAATTATATTAATTGACTACAGCTCAGCATTCAACACCATAGTGCCCTCAAAGCTCATCAGTAAGCTAAGGACCATGGGACTAAACACCTCCCTCTGCAACTGGATCCTGGACTTCCTGACGGGCCGCCCCCAGGTGGTAAGAGTAGGTAACAACACATCCGTCACGCTGATCCTCAACACGGGGCCCCTCAGGGGTGCGTTCTCAGCCCCTTCCTGTACTCTCTGTTCACTCATAACTGTACAGCTAGGCACGACTCCAACACCATCATTAAGTTTGCTGATGACACCAGCCTGATTACCGACAACAATGAGACAGCCTATAGGGAGGAGGTCAGAGTCCTGGTCGTGTGTTGCCAGGACAACAAGCTCTCCCTCAACGTGATCAAGACAAAGGAGCTGATAGTGAACTACAGGAAAAGGAGGATCGAGCACGCCCCCATTCTCATCGAAGTGGAGCAGGTTGAGAGCTTCAAATTACTTAGCGTCCACATGGTTGCATCACTGACTGGTATGGCAACTACTCGGCCACTGACCGCAAGGCACTACAGAGGGTTATGGCCCAATTATCAAAGACTCCAGCCACCCTTAGCCATAGACAGGTTCTCTCTGCTACCGTGTGGCAAGTGGTACCGGAGCACCAAGTCTTGGTCCAAGAGGCTCCTAAATAGCTACTCCTATGCAATTAGACTCCTGAACCACTTGTTTGGTTACTACATGCATACATCTTATTTCACCATTTTAAAGTTGTTATTTTATCTTTATTTTAGGTTGACTGAGAACACGTTCTCATTTGCAGCAACGACCTGGGGAATAGTTACAGGGGAGAGGATTGGGATGAATGAGCCAATTGTAAATTGTTTGAGGGCCAGATTGGGAATTTAGCCAGGACACCGGGGTTAACACCCCTACTCTTACGATAAGTGCCATAGGATCTTTAATGACATCAGAGAGTCAAGACACCCGTTTAACGTCCCATCCGAAAGATGGCACCCTACACAGGGCAGTGTCCCCAATCACTGCCATGGGGCATTGGGACATTTTTTAGACCAGAGGAAAGAGTGCCTCCTACTGGCCCTCCAACACCACTTCCAGCAGCATCTGGTCTCCCATCCAGGAACTGACCAGGACCAACCCTGCTTAGCTTAGCTTCAGAAGTCTTCACAATTATTCTACAATATAGAAAATAATAAAAAATAAAGAAAAACCCTTGAATGGGTAGGTGTGTCCAATAAAGTACTGAGTAAAGGTTCAGAATACTTCTGTGAATGTCATATTTCAGGTTCTATTTCATTTTATAAATGTAAAAAATGTTTTTTTTAAAATTGCTTTGTATTTCTGGGGTATTGTATGCAGATTGATTAGGGGGGAAAAACGATGTTATCTATTTTAGAATAATGAGGCTGAAACGTAACAACACACTAATTTACAAAAGTCAAGGAGTCTGAATACTTTCCGAATGCTCTGCATACAGTATGAATCATCACCACTAATTTACAAATGAGACGTTTCTCAATGTAATAAAGGTATGAAATGATTGTTCTTTTCAAATACAATCTCTTTTTTTGGGGGGGGGGGGGGTTAGTTTATTTATTTGTTTTTTGTTGTTGTCAGGGACAATGTGCAACATGCACATTTCCATTTGTAGTTTTTGATTTCATTTGTAGTCCCCAGTTGTTGCGACTTGTTTCTGGAAACTAGGCATATGTTGCACGTCAAGCCTTGCTGGCTCGCTAGCTAACGTTATGTGTATGATCTGTGTAGTATTGAATTGCTACTTATAGCCTGATGTTAGCCTGATGTTAGCGTTTAACCTGGTTGGTTAGCTTTAGCTACCTGCAGATTCAAACTACAGCTATGCCAATGTTTGTATTGGTAGTGGTATGAGTTGGGGATTAATGCCAGTTCATTGTTTAGCTTGCTAGCTAGCTAGCTACATGTCTAAACAAAAGTCTCCACTTTGCCAGATGATTACATGACCCATCCACTTAGCTGGATGTGTCTGGGGGTGATTACGGCCATCTATAGTATTATATGAACATGTCTAGACAATAGTGACCCATCCACTTAGCTGGATGTGTCTGGGGGTGATTATGGCCATCTATAGTATTTTATGAACATGTCTAGACAATAGTGACCCATCCACTTAGCTGGATGTGGCTGGATGTGGCTGGATGTGTTTTAGTCAGGACACTTTCTGGTTTTGCTACTATGTACGTAACCATTTCTGTGTTCCGTGAACACCTGCTGTATCCCCTGACAAATCAACATAGCTTTTATTTGATGTAGTGTGTGTTAACCAGAGAAGGTAATGTGAACATGACCTGCACCATAGTCAGGATAGATAAAGTCAGGATAGATAAAGTCAGGATAGATAAAGTCAGGATAGGACTAGATAAAGTCAGGATAGATAAAGTCAGGATAGGACTAGATAAAGTCAGGATAGATAAAGTCAGGATAGATAAAGTCAGGATAGGACTAGATAAAGTCAGGATAGATAAAGTCAGGATAGGACTAGATAAAGTCAGGATAGATAAAGTCAGGATAGGACTAGATAAAGTCAGGATAGATAAAGTCAGGATAGATAGTCAGGATAGATAAAGTCAGGATAGGACTAGATAAAGTCAGGATAGGACTAGACAAAGTCAGGATAGATAAAGTCAGGATAGATAAAGTCAGGATAGGACTAGATAAAGTCAGGATAGGACTAGATAAAGTCAGGATAGGACTAGATAAAGTCAGGATAGGACTAGATAAAGTCAGGATAGGACTAGATAAAGTCAGGATAGATAAAGTCAGGATAGATAAAGTCAGGATAGGACTAGATAAAGTCAGGATATGACTAGATAAAGTCAGGATAGGACTAGATAAAGTCAGGATAGGACTAGATAAAGTCAGGATAGGACTAGATAAAGTCAGGATAGATAAAGTCAGGATAGATAAAGTCAGGATAGGACTAGATAAAGTCAGGATATGACTAGATAAAGTCAGGATAGGACTAGATAAAGTCAGGATAGGACTAGATAAAGTCAGGATAGGAATAGATAAAGTCAGGATAGGACTAGATAAAGTCAGGATAGGACTAGATAAAGTCAGGATAGGACTAGATAAAGTCAGGATAGATAAAGTCAGGATAGATAAAGTCAGGATAGGACTAGATAAAGTCAGGATAGGACTAGATAAAGTCAGGATAGGACTAGATAAAGTCAGGATAGGACTAGATAAAGTCAGGATAGATAAAGTCAGGATAGGACTAGATAAAGTCAGGATAGGACTAGATAAAGTCAGGATAGGACTAGATAAAGTCAGGATAGGACTAGATAAAGTCAGGATAGGACTAGATAAAGTCAGGATAGGACTGGATAAAGTCAGGATAGGACTAGATAAAGTCAGGATAGGACTAGATAAAGATAAAATGGTTTCTTCTACTTTTACCACTTTAAGTCTTTGTTTGTTTACTAAACTACTCACTCTGTTTAGCATCTGGCCTCACAAATGAATCCTTAAACAGATGGGTGGGACTAAGGCTTAAACACCTCTTAAGGATCGGCCCCTTTTTGTCCATTTCTGCCTAATATTACATACCGAAATCTAACTGCATGTAGCTCAGGCCCTGAAGCAAGGATATGCTGATTATTATTGGTACCATTTGAAAGGAAACACTTTGGAGGTTTATGGAAATGAGATATTAATGTATGAGAATATAACACATTAGATCTGGTAAAAGATAATACAAAGAAAATAATCCTCTTTGAAATGCAAGAGAAAGACCATAATGTCTTATTCCAGCCCAGGTGCAATTTAGATTTTGGCCACTAGATGGCATCAGTGTATGTGGGAAGTTTTAGACCCCCAAAAGTGGGTTTACAAGTTTACAAGTTTTCAACTTTTCAACTTTCAAAGCAGAATTCCTTTCCCATCGTTCGACAAAATGCAGTGTGATGGATCATTTTCTTGCTTTGAGTCTATATTTTTATCTAAAAAGCACAATTTC